>NC_048272.1:11234420-11496920 GCF_009762535.1 Notolabrus celidotus | reverse complement strand
CTTGGACTGTTGATAACATTATTGTAAGCTTACAGCTAGCTAGCTAGCTAACAGTAACATTACCTAACGTTTTCTTTGCTATCACCCTGTTTGTAACACTGAAAGCAGGGCTCTCAAGTCTCACACATTGGGCGTGAAACACACGCATTTCAACCTGTCCTCATGCTCACACGCAACACTTTGTATTTCTCACGCAGAGTAATTACTAGGACAACGCAAACCAAGTTGCGCCGCTTTTCCTTTAACTTTGGAATAGGAAGGAATCAAGTGTGTTTCCTGTAAAGTTCAGAATAAGCTTGCCACGCACCAGCTAATCAAAAAGAGAGAAAGAAATATGGCTACCCAAACAGCCAATCAAAAAGTAGCATCACTGTATCTGGGTAAAACAATTCACGTCCCGATTCAAAGAAAAGGATGCACATGTGCGATGCAGACCGACCGCAGTTTAGAAGACGCAGTCTGTCTGCCCCCCAGCTGCCAAAATCTCACTATGAACTGACTTCGAAACTTGAGAGCCCTGCTGAAAGTGAAAAAGCTTTGTCTGCAATTTTCAAAGCTAGATAGTGATTCAACTGTATCTATTTATTTAACAAACTAAACAGGTTACATATTATGTGTACACAACACACTTTGACAAATACAAAGTCATGGACCATGACTTTTAATCTGCTCACTAATCATAGGTGAATGGGTCAGCGCTGTATCTATAAGAACAGGACATGCTCTGCTGAAAGTGCAGGTTAGGTTAGTAGGTCCCCCTCCTCTTCCTGTGTCCACCCATCTCCTCTTCCTCTTCCTGTCTAAAATCTCAGTGAATAGAACATGCGTACACACACACACACACACACACACACACACACACACACACACACACACACACACACACACACACACACACATACGTGCGCTGACACATGCTCACAGTCATATCCAGCCTGTGGCCTTTTTGTGCTATGTTCCCCCTCCTGAGACCTGCAGACCTGGAACAATGAGGACACCAGAGAGAACACACAGGATCACTGCAGGAAATGGGAAAAGCACAAAATGGTCATTTGAAGCACAGTTGGGGAGCAAAGCTACCTAAATCTATGTGTTCTCAGTCCACACATGCTCTGTGATGAGGGAGACATCTGATGTGGAAAAAGTTTAGATTTAGCTTGTTTTTCCCTTATCCTGATGAAAGCTAGTGTCGTATCACATAGAGTAGCGCTATATGAGGTTAGGTATAAAATACTGAGGCACTGAGAAGAATACAATGATCTTTTTCTCTTTTTTTTCCAGAAGCAAGAAAGCATGCAATCTGAACATTACATTACATTTTGTTATCAGGCCTTGAAGATAATGCCCTTCAGGTTGGGACACAATGATCTCTAGAAACAGAATTTGTAAGAAAGTTATATAACTTTTGGTGTTGTTTGTAGTTTGTGTTGAATTGTCTACTAAGTCTTTAAAAGAGATGGCTGTATGCAGGAAAGATTGTGTCTGTGTGGAGAGTAAAAGAGGTGGAACACATCATCTTTAAAACCCCAAGCAATTATCTGATGACGGCTAAGTTTTTTTTTTTATCAATTTCTACCCGCAGGTATCTGATGAAAAGTTGAGCAAACAATTGACTCTCACATATTGTCTCAAAAGTTTTTATAAAACAAGTCACTTGTGACGTCCTTCATTGTTTCCTGGAGATACACATTGAAACCCAACAATGGTGGTGCTAACTCAACCTAACCCTGACTGTCAGTCAACCTATATACAGACAAAGAAGTGGAGTTGAGGCAAGCCTTAAGCCTCCTGGTAAACTGCTATAATGCACCCACCTGCCCGTCAACTCAGCCACAACCCTAAGAATGAATAAAAGTGTTTACGACAGTGGACACTTTAGGAACTGTAGTGTTTCGCACTTCCAACACTGTTAGTTTCCATTCGATGGGCTAGATAGTGGTGAACCAAGCAGGTTGCTGGTTTGAATTCCCAGTTCGGTAAGAGTCTTTCTGTTTGGACATTGCGTGTGCTTTCTGTTTCATGCGTTGGCTTTCTCCTGCAGTCCAAAACATGCTTTGTAGGTTAACTGGCCACTCTAAATGTCCCAAAGTTGTGACAGTTATCATGAATGGTTGATTTTCTCGACATGTTAGCCCTGTGAAAGGCTGACGACCTGTCCATCATGTACCCTGCCTCTCTGCCTCATGACAGCTGGGATAGGCTACCCCCTATGACCCATGACCCGGAATGGGAGTGGTACAGATAATGTATGGATTGAATTGCTGCTCAATTCCCTTTCAACTCTTACTCTCAACTCACATTGTAAGTTTCAAGTCAAATTGCATTCAGTTACTAGTGCACAGAAAAGGAAGCCTTGGCAGAGTGTCAAATCACAGCTAGCTTCTAACTGATAGCTAGTATCTGGGAACATTTGGTAACACTCAAAGCCATAAAAAGTTAGTCACCGTTCCAAGAGGCTAAATGGTCATCAGATGATTGGGACCAACAATTTGATCCAGTGATTTGGGGTGTTTTGACTGATTGGACCAAGATACTGTCTTTTCCCGTCTGGGAAAATGTACAAGTATTTACTGAAGTTTCAAACTGTTGCTAGAAATGTTCTGTTTTGGTTCGTGGACAAACAGAACTGGGGTTGTCATGGGCTCTCAGTTGTTTCGGAGACACATCCGGTAATCATACTCTGTGTATTTCCTCAGTGGTTCAAATTTTCCTCTTTTCTGGCTGTCAAGACTTTTTAAAATCTGTGTTTGTTGGTGGAAACAATTGTTATATGTGGGATGTCTAGACTTCGTAGGTCTCAGCTCTTTTTCCCATTTTTGGGCGACACCCTCCTCGTCAAAATATGACACATCCTACAGCTTCCAATCTGGATCACATAGTCCCAACATCTTTTATCCACTGAGGCATCTGGAACTACTTTATCAAACGAGTGATTTTACTGCCAAGCAATATTAACCAAAGCTCTGCTTATTGTGTGGAATTGTATATAGTGCCTGGAGACATTACTTTATTAAACAGAAGGTATTAGGAGCTTTAGAGTTCTTCAGTAGTCGTATATTTTTACTGTGGGATTACTTTAGATAGCCTGAAGTGATAATCAGGAGAAGATGAAGGCCTGGAAAGAAGCATAAAAAGATTGGACCGCACATATAAAGCCTTTCTACTTGAAGTGTACTACACTAAAGGACACTCCACCCTTTCACACACACATTAATACACTGATGTTGGAGGTTTCCATTAAAGGTGATAATACATGCTCTGGATCTATTCTGATGTGTATTCTCACACACACTCAAAAAGCCCACTGGAGAAATTTGGGGTCCAAAATTAAGATTTGCTAACTTATTATGCATAGATAAGTTAGGTTAGGATATTCTGACCAAGGATACTTTGATATGAAAGCTGATGAAGCTGGGTGGATGACTCCCTCTACCTCCTGAACCCCCCAAAAAACATGACTGCCGTCCTTATATGGGCTTCGACATGTCCCATCTATCGTCACAATTGGAATACGTTGCTGTAGGGTCATTTTAAAGGCAACCTTTTGACTGGAGGCTGAAGCTCAACACACACACACACACACACACACACACACACACACACACACACACACACACACACACACACACACACACACACACACACACACACACACACACACACACATTAGTCGCCTTAAATCTAATTTAAAGTCAAATTGGTGTCTTTGGAGGGATCTCTAACAGGAACAATGCTTGTGATTTGGGATAGATCATAGTCTCTTAGTGTTTGGTAAAATCTATTTCAATAATTGGATCAACGCTGGCGCAGATAAAACTATTCAGCCGCATCTGTTTGTTATTAAATTCAGGTGTTTCAATCAGGCCCCTTATCTCCAGTGAAGAGTAATCTTAATGCTTCAGCATACCAAGACATTTTGGACAATGCTATGATTCCAACTTTGTGGCAACAGTTTGGGGAAAGCCCTTTTCTATTCCAACATGACTCCAAAGCCCTTTTCTATTCCAGTGCACAAAGCATGGACTATAAGACATGGTTTGATAAGTTCAGTGTGGAAGAACTTGATTGGCCCGCTTAGAGCCCTGACCTCAACCCCATCGAGCACCTTTGGGATGAACTGGAATGGATATTGTGAGCCAGGCCTTCTTGTCCAACATATGTGCCTGCAGTGCTGGCTAGCAACACAAAGTACTTAACATGGTTTGTCAACTTAAGTGACTTTAGGTATCCAAGGATCCACAATCTAGGGTCCTGTGGAATGTTTTTCCCTATGATTGCTGAAATAGTTTGAATGACATAATTCCAGAAACCTATAATCTTTTGACAGAGCCAAAGCATGTGCATGAGATCTGCGTTTGTAGTTTTGCATTTCTGGCACACGGGAAATATTTTTGCTAAATTTGTGAAGTCTAGCAGGTGTATAGTATACCCTGTGCATAATGTTAAATTAAATAAGTCTGTGTTTTATCGAGATCAAAGATGTTTGAGCCTCTTCCAGTAATTTATGCCATTCAGAGTTATCATAAGTGCAATTTACATCTGACTCCCATTTGTGTTTGGTAAGTGCTTTCTCATGTTCAGGTGAATAACTATTAAGCATATTGTAGATTGTTGATGTTAAGCCTCTGGTAGAGGTACATGAGAAACACAATAGCTGCTCCTCCAGAGGAGTTTCAATTCGATTTGCCTTTTCTAACTCTAGATTTGTTTGAGCTTTAAGGCTCTTCTTGAATTTAACACATTCACAGCTTTATTGTACCAACGGGACACCAAGTGAAGCACCTGCATACAGCACAGTTTAGAAAGAAGCAAACTTTTTCCTCCAATCTCCACAAAAAAATGTTCTGAAGCAACCTTCCCTGATACTGACTGTGGCATTAAGACTCACCATCATGCCTGAACAAATAACGGTCATACATTCAATCCATTAATGCTCTGTGCTCAATGTGGACACATCAGGTCTGACAAGTAATGGAAAGAGGAATGCCTCAAAACAAGGGTCAAAGGTCAGTCAGTGGTTTCCTGAAAGTTGCACTCTGGCTGTGAGAATAAAACTAACATGTTAGAAAACATCAAGTATGTTTTAGAGGGAGAAAAGATGATTTTCTCTCACCGTCTTCATTTCACTTTGAGTCACTTGAGAGACAAACCTACACACTAGACTGTCTTATTTTCCTGACTTTGAAAAGGATCTGACCTTTAAACGTTTCATCATTCCATAAACCACTTTGCTAGCAGTGGAAACCACCACACAGCACTTTCCCGCCACATTGTGCAGGAATGTTTGAGGCAAATTCAGGAATGTAGTTGGGGAATGCAGCTACAGCAGCACTGGGCTGCATGAGGTCATATTCTTCTGTTTAAAGCTTTTCTGCACGTGCTCTCATCAGCGTCTGTGTACATCTGAAACAGGTGCTGTTTTTTTGTGAGTGTGTGTGTGGGGAGGGTGGGGGGTGTAACTTAAATGTGTTACTGGAAGTTAAGACTCAGACAAATTAAGGTTTAACACATTTGAATCCTAGTTGATCTTGTTTACAGGAACATGACACACTGTCTTCCCAGATCAAGATTAAGTGTAATTATTCATCTAACCAGAAACATTTGCTGCAATGTTTTCTGCTCTGCTACTGATCAGCCTCCTACATACATACTCTCCAGGTGATGGAGAGGAGATTAACACATATGCATCTTAAACATGATGTGATCTACAAGAGATCTGTAGATTTGGTGACATCAGTTGGTAGAAAATAATCATTGAGATCAGCTGTTTTGTGCAGCCGCATGTAATAAACCTGACAAGCTTTGTATATTACTCCAGAAATCATGCAGCACTTCCGTCCTGGAATCACTTAAATCCTCTCTTATCATTTTAGATAATTTATACTCAACTTATTTTGTTCTTTATCAATCATATTTTTACACACAATTCAATTTTTTTGCACGGACTCCAAGTTAAGATTTAAAAGAAACCTTGAAGTTCTTTTAATTAGCTTTTTTTAAAACCAAGATTAAAGGGTTCCAGCTAAACCAGATAAAAGTTGCGCCCCGAGCCGTCCCTCAGGTGATTGCAGACCTTATCACGTCTTTTGTACTTCAAAGTGCTGCCGTTTCACAGCCCACTACTCCTCCATAACCGGAAACCCAATCCTCAGAAAGGCTACACCCAAACTCCATTATTTATTGATCTTCCACCCTGAACCCACGCTGCATTTGTGTGTAGGTGGTCTGTTCTCGTTGGTAAGTGTGAGTTTGGGAAGTGAGAATCTCTCTATCTGTATTGTGTCTGTGGTGTGTGAGTGGTATGCATATTCCGATGAGTGGACATTTCATCTTTTGTTTAAAATCTATTTTAGCATCATGAGGGCAACACATACTTAAACACACACACACACAGACCTGCTATTGTTTTTGTTGTTAAGGTGATTTCCAGTGGTGTGTTTTAAAAGTATTGTGCATTCATGATGACTGGACTGTGGTTTGTGTGGGCAGAGGAAGAGGAAGAAAAAATCAAATCAGAGTGGGAGAAAAAGGACACTATTGGCAAAAACATTGATGGAAAAATCTAGTTTTTATTTATTTATTTCTAAAGTCTGTGAGAGTATGTGAGAGTGGACTTTTCAAAACTAGCATCTTTGGTGCTATTGACTTCCGAACAAGTTCCCCTCTCTTTCATTCTAGCTGTGTGGGTCCTCCTCCCCCATCTTCATGTTAGCCCTACCCTCAGGGAGGGTTATGAAAGGGGATGAAAGGGGAAGCCCCCCCCCCCCCCCCCCCTCTCGTTAACATAAATCATCAAACACATCCTCCTGGCCAGCAGATGTTCGATCATTTGTTTGAGGAAACAAGAATTTCCGTGCTTGACACCGCTTTGTGAAGTTTGAACTAATTACCCAGTGCTGATTTTCGACAGGAGGATACATTCATCAGGTTTAGTTATACATATCAGAGAGGAGGATGGAACTAATACAACTTTGGTGCCTTTATGACAACAGGCAGTTTCATTGATCAGGCATTGAGGCTTTGATGTGTGACCTAAAAAAACATGTAACATTAACTACTAATACCACAATATTTTAATTTTTTATAACAAAACATTCATCAAGTGTCAAGTGTCTGCCATGATTTGTAGACATTATTTCTCAAAGACTGATTTATTGCTTGTTGACCAAAACATTATCCTTTTTTTGTCCCCATAAATTCATCTTAAAGCTACTCTGAGGATTTTTACTGGTTATGAAACAGAGTGAAATTGACAGTGATGCCTTTGTATAACCTACAAAAGCAAATAAGACCATAAGCAAGATGACTGACAATTTTTATACTGACAATTTTAACGCCTTTACCTACTGCGAGGGGGTAGGAATCAGACTAAAAGAGTGACAGCACACTGAGGAAAACAACCTTTGTCACTTTCCCACGGAAAATGTTCACAGTCGGTGAAACATTTCAGCGTTAAAAAAGAGAGGGATGAGAATATTAGTCAGAAAGCCAAACCTTTGCATGTACATGAAAGGCTCAGCAAAGAGATTGAAGGTATCACATTGTCCACAGGGGGTACCAAAATCGACACAAACAAAAGGTTCCTCTCAAGGGCTTTAAAGTGGGATTGTCTTATATACCAGGGGTCTAAACTTTTAAATATTTGTTCACAACCATGGACGGTGCCACCTATCCGTAAAGCGAATGCGTCCCTAATGACTGAGGCCAGCCGTCACTCACAACCACAGTGAAAGGGGGATGAAAGATTGAGACACAGTGATCGTCTGCAATAAAGTGACTCATAGTGAGCCAAGGTATGAATTAACTGAGGCAGAGTCATGATGCTGTTTTTTATACAATGATAATCAATGCAGCACAGTCTTTAATCAGCTGTCAAGCAGCCAAGAAATACACAAAAAAACGTGTTACAGAGTAATGTCTGAAGAGGGCAAGCCCAAAAAGAACATCTTAAGGCAGAATTTTACTCAGGGCTTCGAAGTGGACACTTCCAAGAGACTGACTGTAGAAAATGTGAAAAGCTGAAGGCTTTGGAGATGCCACAGAGGCTACATGTGGTTTGTTTTTCAATGGGGCCTTATGGCCTAACAACTAATATACTACAGATTATTTTGTATTCTTATGGTACAAATGGTTAATACTAGTTCCACCAGTGATTAATTTACTTACATAATTACATTTTAATGAAATGTAACTCTAACAGTTTAATCTAAAAGATATTAAAACATATTTTATGTTTTATTCAATGTGTTTCCATTATTATTTTCAGATAAAATAGTTTTCTTGATGTTATAGTAGGTATCATTCCAAAAACTCATCTTGGAACGAGGAAGGGGAAAGGGGTTCATCTTATAATCAGTGGTAGTCTTATATTTGGACCAATATGATATCTGTGTCTGCCCAACTTTTTATGTCTGTGAAAATTTAAACTATTACATCAACAGTATCTAGACTCAGCGAAAACACAGTTTGTTGAGTGTTTCGAGCCTGTACTCCTCTTTTAAATCACTTTAGTGCTGAACAAAGCTGTTTTCTAAGACGTGTATTCTCACTTTATACCATCAATGGAATTGCAATTTTTCTCATAAATGTCACATTTGATTAAGCATCAAAGGCACTTTCAATTTATAGTCACAATATGCCATACCTACTGATTTTGTAACGTTTCAAAGAAGGCATTAGTCTGAATTTAATGCTACTGTTCTACTGTAAAGGCCATAGAAGGTCTAGGTGAAACAGGGGAGCAGATTTGGCCTAATGGTTAAGTTGGACGCCCATACAGGCGTTTGCTACCAGCCTGCGCCCCCTTTCCCACGTCATTCCCCCCCTCTCTGTCCTGGTTTCCGGCTCTATCCATTGTCCTATCCTCTCTAAATAAAGCCAAAAAGATATAACTTAAAGAAACTAACTGAAACAGAGGCACAGTGATCTTCTTTTTAAAAGGAGCGCAATAAACTGATACATAAATAGTATCCAAATGATACTATTAAGGAGATCCTTCTCTTTTAGTTCCAGGCAACAGTGAATTTTTGTAAGACACTCACCTTTTTCATCTACTTTCATTCATTGCATCTGACTGGATAATATGTCAAAGTCTCTAAAACACGCTGAAGCTTTAAAGATCAAAAGATTCAGTCATAAAAGATTAATGTAGAATTATTGTTTGGGACACAGTAATGATTAATCAAGGCTTTAATGGCAAGACAAACAGCCTTTAAAACATAGCCTTTGACACGTGAAAACATATATCTCAATATAACTAACATTTAACCCACTGTTTGGTAGCATCTTTCAGATTTTGCCAAAGCTTTGAAATGCTTTCAGGAAACATCTTATGTTTGAACCATAACAATTATTGATGTAATGCACATCCAAACACTCTGACGAACAGATGAAGACAGAGAGACTCTGTTTGTAATGGCAAAGTCACAGTCTGCAGTGTCTTTACTCAAGCAAATGCTCAAGCTCACAAGAATGAAACAGGAATTTAGTCAGACTAGATTTGATACTTTGCTTCCCTCAGCGAGCAGCACGCAGTCACTGCTGCATCCAGCAGCCATAAACCACGTCACTCTGTGTGGTCCTCTAATTGCATATCAGATGGAGCCAGTCTGCATGATGAAAGCTTGACTTTGCGCTTTGTGCTTTGGTGTCAGTTCTAATATGTAAAGCAGATGTGTGTTTTTAATATCAAAGCCCCATCAGTGGTTCTGTAGAGCTGCTAGTTAAATGGCTTTAGAGGTTGGATTCCCACTGGGGCCACACACACTAAGGATGTATTCCTGTAAGAAGGCTCCATTTTTTGTTCCGCTCACTTAAGAAAAAAAAAAAAAAAAAAAAGATCACAAGTTTAAAGAGTTGCTTCTTGAAAATCTGTAATGCAAGACAGCAGTTATATGTCAGTTCTGGTGTTACTTTTCCAAAGCACCCATGTCTGCTGCAGAGTGTAAAGTATTGTTGAAGACCCTCATGCTGATGCGTGTCTTGTTTTTGTGGGGGGCAATAATCAGCAGCAGCAGAGAGTTGGCTGTGAATGCATCAGCCTCGGCTCCCAGCTAAAACCTCCTCTATCACATCAGATCCCGGCCTTGTTTCAACTACGCCCCTGGATTATAGTTGTCATATCAGCCGGAGCCCAACTGATTACAGACACAAACACATTCACACAATGATTACATGCAGCTTACTGTAGGACTCTATGAAACATCCAGAAACCCCTTTTTTTTTAACCCTGCAGTGACTCAAGGTCTTGAAGTGATAAGGCTGCTTCAAAGTGGAAGATGTGGCACCGATTGTGTTACTGCCAATCCCTTTGAGGTGCTGTCATGGTTTCTGTTTGTGTGATTGGGTAAGTGTGTGGGTGCATGGGTCAGCCAGTTATGACTGATTTGATTCAGCTGCAACTAACAGTAAGTTTCAACACTGCTTTATTATTTCCTATTGTCTAATTGGGCCTTTAGTTAACAAGTGATCACAGGTACCCAGAACATGAGGTGGCAGTTCTCTAAGCCCCGCCCCCTTAGTTACTCCTGCAGTGTATTTTAAACTTTTAATTTTTTTTTGTTTTCTTTCACAATCACTTCTTTATTTCTAACATAAGTTGTCAAAGATAGCTTCTTAAATTAGCCAATTGTTGTCCATGGATGATGTGACTGTAAATTTGTATCAACTACTGTTCTTATCCAGATTATGTGAACTGTTATTTTAATGTTTGATCTGAATGCTGCCTTCAGCCTACTTTTCAATGTTTCAAGCTAACTTGTTTTAAGAGACAGTCTTGCAAAAGGCTCTTAAATACAAACTTGGTGACTTGTTACAAGCTGTTACTTGTTGTCCAAGTTTTAAGTGGACTTGTTTCATTCTAACAATTCAACATTAGCTCACTTAGCTGACCTATTTTATTTGTAGCATTACAAGAGAACATGTTGTTAGGCTAAAAACGTAACTTGCTAATGTAATTTGGAATAACTTGGTTAAAAATCCCTGAATCCAACACTAAACATGACAGAGCAGCGAACTGAACATTACATTTTGGTATAATAGCATCTGTTTGGAAAAAAAGAGAATAAACATAACTTGTAACCCCTAAAACTATCAAACGCTCATTGGCTAAGTTACATCAGTAGCAGGTAACAAGCTAGCTAGGCAGACACTCACTTTGGGGGCCAATGGGGGTTTTGGGGGATTTTGGTTTTAAAGTAAGCAAACTATTCATTATATGCTTATTATAAACAGATTTTAGCTCCATATACGCAGTTTGAAAAATGAAAAATTCATTGTTTTTAGGCCTGCGGTCTCTAAGTAGGGTTGCTTAACTATGACTGGAAGATGTTTGAATACTTAGAGCTACCATGAAGATTGTTTCCTATGCGTTGATTTTGGGGCCCTTCTCAGACAAAGTGAAACCTCTTATCTCTTCTGTAATTTTGTTCAGTGCATTTGAAGTAGCTTATATGATAGTAAATCTTGTCCTGTTTTCTTTAAAAAGTCAAAATGATCTCTAAGTGAAAATACATTTTTTAGAAAAGACTATTTGGGCAACCTGCAGGTCATCATTTTGTCTGACACTTACCACCAGGCAGCAGGTTTAGGAATTGAAAAAATAAGCTCAGAAATAATCAACTTGATATTGATAGGTTTGTATACATTTGTAGCTCATCAAGAGTCATTATTATTTATTTCAGTCTGTTTCATTACTCGTGAGAAATTCCTTATTGGAGCTTTAAAAAATTCAAAACATGAAAAAACTGCTTGTTTTCACATTATGAAAATTAGAGAGGTACTTCAGAAAAAAAATATTTTTTAATAGTTGTGTCACAATTTTAACTTGGAACAAAAGAAGTTACAGATTACAATAAGCTCCCTGATTGGATGGAACTCTGAAGAAATTTATTTTGATCTGGGCTTTACAGAAATCAGCTTATTTATTTCAGCAACAGAGGTAAAAGGTTGAAAACACCCTAAGTACTCAGCCGTGCTTGAAAGAGTGTAGTAAAGTTGTTGGCTTCAGTTTGTCGGAGCTTTTTACATTACATAAGGTCTCTCCCCCTCCCCCTCTCTTTCATTTTGCACAAAAGATTTCTCCTAACACACAGACAGAAACACTCACACACACGCCATCAGTGCGGCATGGCAGCCGTCCAGAGAGGGGCTCCAGTGTCGCTGGGTTTCAAAGGGCTCTTTGCTTGTTGTCCTTTTGATGCTCGCTCCCCAGCAGCAGTGGAGCAGAAATGCCGAACGTCCAGCTTTGATATGAATTTGTCCCTCATTCTCCACACTGCTGAGCAACTCTCCAACTACACTCCTAAAAAGACCTCCTGGAGTTTCAATAACAAAATCAATTGGGAATTGAACCCAGGTTGGGATATGTGTTCTATTGCAAAGTTCTTCCTCTTGCCAAAAGGCTGGCAAATATGGGTTAAAAGCTCATGGCTAAGACCTCAGCAAAGCCAGAGCACAAAATGTAAAGAGAACACCCCCAAAAAATTGCAACTGTGTGGAAACTTAAATGTAAGGTACAGTATAGTATGATGACTGAGTAAAACACTACTACTACTACTACTACTATTACTACTATTACTACTACTCCTACTACTACTATAGTGTGTAGAAATAGGAATATTTAGCGATATCTAGCAAGCAGATCCTAGATTGAAACGTTCCCCTGCTCACCCAACCCACTCGGTGAAGCTCCTGTGATGCATGACAAGTATGATGCTCCCTTTATTTATATAATTATAATTATTATTTATAAGTATTTACTACCAGAAAGGTCTATTGGTACACAACCACTCTATGAAAACTCATACATGTTCTCTGTGCTATGCTAGAAACCTGGCAGCCTAGTGGAAGGTGACCCACTCCTATGTAGAAAAAGTCTTATTCTAATTCATTTGAACATACTTACAAATATTGCATGTATTCATATATTCATTACTCTATGAAGTCTGTTCTGAGCTAAATTCTACACACTGCACCTTTAAGCTGTTGTTGTGACTTTCTTTTGGTAAATTGCAGTTCATCTGCTTGCTTTTATCCATCAAGCCAAGACCTTTGAGAAACTTCAAGGCTGAGTAAAGGAAGCGCTTGCAAAGAAAGACATCTCTGTGCTGGCCTCTCTATCAGGTGTTCACTTGTAGCGTCCCCCAAGGCTTACTGCTGGGTCCCATCATTTTTCCAAGCTCTTTCTTGAAATGTTATTCTCCAACTAATTACTCACTTAACCTAGCAAAAAAGTCTTTGGTTAGATGTTTAGATGTGACTTTTTTTTTATCAATGTAGGTACAAAAGAAGAAATGTGTTGCCTTTTCACGGTCTCTCTAAGAAATAGATTCTTAATACTCCTGAAATATCGGATCAGCCTGTGCTCACAAAGTATTTCTGTGGCTCAGGAGATATCCTGTTTGAACTCATGCTGAAAGTTTGTTACATTTCATTCAGTCTCTTTGCACCCTTTGAATTCACAGTTCAGCTCTTTGAATTTGAGCCATTTCAAAGGAATGCACCATTTGTATGTGAAACCTCTGCTTGTGTGAGTCTGTGCACACTCAGAGCCATGTGTGTGCTACATTCCAGACAGTGTTAGAGGTATGTGAATTACGTCTTACAGAGAGAGAATGTGAAGAATCTGCTGCCATGAGAAGGCCACTGTTGTTTACTGCCACAGTAGTGAAAAGGAGGTTCCTGTGTGTGTGTGTGTGTGTGTGTGTGTGTGTGTGTGTGTGTGTGTGTGTGTGTGTGTGTGTGTGTGTGTGTGTGTGTGTGTGTGTGTGTGTGTGTGTGTGTGTGTGTGTGTGACAGTCAGTTATCCACATGCTGCTGTCACTTCCTGGTAAGAAACCATTTAGCCATAGCTGAGTGATTATTTTCATAGCCTGTGATGCATGTAGCCAAGGAAGAGGAACTGCATGAGATTTGTATTAAAGTTAAATGCATTGAGACCTTCAAGTGACTTTTTGAAGAGAGATATTTCATCCTGTTTTTACAAATGAAACTAAACACTAATAGATATTAATAACTTTGTATTAATTCAATACAGACGTATTTGTTTGAACACATCCAAATCACATATTATCTTAGTATATGTTGCGAAAGGCTGCTATATGAGTATAACACATCAGGTATCAGACATGGACGTTCGGCAAGTTCATTCTTAACTCAGGATTTATTAGTTTCCTAAAACTAAGACAAAATCTTAAAGGTACAGTGGCTGACTTTTGAAACTGCTCATGCTATTGGTTAACGTTTACAAATGGGTCCTTATGTTGTTAGTCATGTGGCATAAACATATACATTTCGCCATGATATTCTATGCCGCTATCAGAATCATGCATTTATAGAGGTTTATAGCTAATGGTGGAAAGCTAACACGGATGTAAACAAAGCACTGTTTTTTAATACTTGTTTTTAAATTTGGTTTTGAGAATTATAGAGGGAAAAACACATTTTCTACAACAAATTTGTGAGGCTTAGATAATAACATGAGAAATTAGAGAATGTAAACACAGCTTTTGTTTGTTTGGAAGAAAACTTCACACTGCACCTTTAAGGCCCATTCACAAGCTACCCTGTGAACACACACCATTGAAGGCTGTAAACTGCAGCTGAAAACCCCATGAAAGTATATTAATTGGACCTTGAGCAAAGCCAATTTACTGGAACTATAAAAAGAAGTTCTCGGGACAAATTAATTGTTGCTTTGTTGTTTTTAGTCTTTAACTTTTATGTTGTGTCTTGCTTTTTTCAGATTTGGGATATGAGCGATGACGAGAGCATCTGAAGGACGCGAGGAACAAAACCCTGGATGGTCTCAACACTCCAATTCATGTTTCTGTCTGTTTGTTTTTAAAAGAATGTCACATTTACAGGGACAAGAGGAGGATGAAAGCTTTGTGGACACGGATGAAACTGAAGTAATCAAAACCAAACATATTTCAAAAACCCTTTTTCAGAATCTATCTGAAAAGTTTTAAATTTTCAATTAGCCTTCAATTAGATACAAGATGAACCAAAGAAGTGGACCTTCATTAGAGTAGAGCAGTAATATCTTGAAATCATGAATCACTTACTTTTTTATTTTTCATGGTTTTTCACTAAACATTAAAAGAATTAGAACTTGAACAAGGACATTTGTGTCCACATTGTGTCCATGTCTGTATGAATGTACCAGTTCATGTCATGTTAAAATGTCACCTGTCACATTTGCTCAGTATTTGGAGTCTAACGCAGCACTTGTTTTGTGTGAAAGTTACCTTTTTTTCTTTAAAACATCACCTAATGTTTACATGTGTGTGGGGTTTGCTCAAGTGTCCTTTAGACATATATCTCTGCTTTGCATCAGTTTGGAGGAGACACATTTCGAAACACTAAAAAAACAAACGGTTAACTTTCAAATCCATCCATCTCTCTGTGTGTGTACTGGAAGATGTGATACATGCTAAAACCAGCTTTGTTCTCTAGAAGATCACAAACTAGCACTCAAATGTTGCTGTACAGCGACCTATGTGTTGCTTCTGATATGGACACACAAGTTCCTGTGAGTTTATCCGCCTGGATCCTGAAAGGTCACACTTTAATCACAAAGAGTCCGTGGAGAAACTGGTGTTTTTTATGGTCTGATGCATGCCTGTGTTTGTCTGTAAAGTTTGCTTTTCTGCTATGTCCTACTTGTATTATATGCTAATGCACAACATTTTTAGAACAACTGTTGTTAACATTCACTCAGATTTGAAGGGAAAGAGTGAAGTCAAAGGTGCCCTGTGGAGTTTGTGACCTGTAGTAGTAGCAATGTTTTTATGAATGAATCCATGTCTTGTGTTTTATCTGGCAACGTGTTTCACATTCCTGAAATCATTTTCACACTCACCTTTATCCACAGTCTGTGAAAGTGAAACTACAAGGCAAGCAAGGATAGACAATGCACAATCTGACTAGTTAAAAATATCTGCACTGCAAATGTTTTGAAGGGAGAACACTCACCATGTGTGTTTGACCAGAATAATACTCAGTGTGTGTGTTTCTACTTTAAATGTAAACATGTCATTTGTTTCTAAGAAAACTCTGCAGGGCACCTTTAAAGGATTGTGAGGACATGCAAACTCAAATGAAGCACAGATATCAGATTTTTCTCTCATATTTTATTTACAAAACTGAGATTAAACTCAGGATTCTGACTTGGTGTTCATAATTCTACCTATTCTCAGCACCAGTTGTCTGGCATTTTTCATTTTCTGTAAGTATTTCACCAAAAACTGGAATAAAAGTCTCTTTAATATTATGTCATTTGCATCTTTTAGCCTTTTGCCACTGTAAAAATCAAAAATTACACTCAAATACAATTAATCTCTTCTCTCTCTTAATCTCATCTATCCATCTTTCCAACCCCAACTCAGCCGAGGCAGATGGCTGTCTAACATGAGTCTGGTTCTGCTCGAGGTTTCTTCCTGTTGAAAGGCCATTTTTCCTTGGCGCTGTAACTAGCTAAATACTGGGACTGGATCTTACCCGGTCTTGATGTTAGGTCTTTGTTAATAATATAACAGAGTACGGTCTAGACCTGCTATGTTTGTAAAATCATCTTGAGATAACATTTGTAAATAAAGATTGATTGATTGATTGATTAAAAGTGTGAGGATGCATGTAAGGTGCATTTATAAGTCAACATTATCTTGCTAAACACTGATTTTAACAAGCATCTTCACCATGAATTCACAAAAACAGATGGACACAGTCAAAGTAGTTTAAAAGCATTTTATTGTTCATCAAGGCTACTTTACGTACAAAAAAGGTGGCCTGCCAAAACCTTTTTAGTAGGAGACGCAGAGCCACAAATTTGTCTGTATACAATTGTCTTGTTTTACAGTTCAGAGTATTACTACCACTAAGTACATGCTACTTCCACTCCAAAAGGGACCTGCACAATGTGGTACAGTCACAGAAGGGACCAACTCCTTTTTGATTTATCTGCTCATTATTCATGTTCACTTGATTACAGATGGTGGCTGGCCTCCGCAGATGGGAATGTCGCTATCAGATAAAAGGGCGACAACCCCAAGGCTCATTTTCTCAACAGATCATCTCAGCCTCACTGACTGGCAACAAAGCAGATTATGGAAATGCTGACAGATTTTCATCTGTTTAATTTTGGTGTTTTAATTTCAGTTCACATGAACCACAGTGACTAATGTTTCCTATATCTGATGCTTTTACTTATTAGTTCCCATCTGTTGACCTCAAACATCATCAGACCTTTAAATGTCGCTATTTTTACTGCTTACATGCAGAAGTGGGGATTTTACCTGCCATCGAGCCCAGAACCAGTGTTTATTTTCATTTATTTTTAATTATTAAAAGAAATGATTGGTAAAGGGTGGCATGAGTCACTGGGCTAGTGGCAAACTTTTCGGTTTCATCAATGCAAAACATGCACATTTTTCAAGAGGCGCCCAAAAGAACAACCTTTTACTCACAAGTGAAACTTCTGAACACAGGTCTGATAACTGCAGAACATCAGGCATCAATGGAAGTAGCGACTGTCACCGACACACTGGTGGCGTATTGTGGTTTCATACGTTTACTGTGTTCCTGCACTTGAACCTTTTCTCTAACACAACAAACTCTATAAACAAAAAAGATCAACTTTTTTCACAAAAAAGAAAAATGCAATGATTACAATATAAGGACAGGGAAAACCAACAATTAAATAGCTACATATCATTAACAAATTAATTGTTCCTCAAAAAATACCTACGATTTTTTTCTCTGTACATTCGTTACGCACAGCGTAATGATGGTCTTATAGTTACCTATTATAAAAAAGTATTTTTTTATTAAGTGATTTTCCTACAGTGTGTAGGGAGTGTGTGCCGAAGCAGAAAGAGAGCCTCCTACCTACAGGGTGGTAGTGAAATGATAATGAGAAAGAAGAATAATAGAAAAACAAAATCCTCTGGACACTGAGCCCTTTTTTTCCCTCCTGTTTTTTTTAGCATGTTGCTAACAACATCCAAACTTATATCAGGGTCAACTGAATCTGAGAGGAGGGGGAGGCAGCACTGTGAGACCTGAAAAAAGACTTCCAGTGGCAGCTGAGCGTCTCCTGGCTCACAGGTCATGCTTACAGAAGCTCAGCTTCTGAAGCTGTGCCGCCCCCAAAACCTGCCTGCAAAAAAAAAAAAACATCATCCAGACCACTCTGAACCTGTCACTGAGAGCACGTTTTGATCATTGAGCACTTACTTCTCAAATGAAGTCATTCACTAGCAGTTGTAATATGATAGAAAACTGTATCCACAGAGCCTAGAACTTTGACCGTCAGCTCTGTTTCTGTCACATCTGTTCTGATAGTTGAGGATGGAATGTGTGGACATCAGAGCATGCCTCCGTTTAGAGAACCCTGTGACCGATGCTTTATAAAAAATGACCTAAAGCAAACAAATGACCTCATCATCTTTTATCCTCTGCTAACTTTGCTACTTTTCTCACAGACCCCTGTCCTCTAAACCCTTTGCTCTGAATGTCCTCAAATATATCAAAGCCTAAACATTTCTTTCTTCCTTTCTTATATGATACTGATTCATGGCTGGTTTATTTAATGACAAACCCCAAAAAATATGTAAAAGTGGCCTTATTGCATTCCCAATTCAGACGCAAAGCTCTACATGGCTGGTTTTGTGTAGTTACATGGAGATTCTGAGTGTGTATGAGGCCTGTACAAAGTTCCCTATAGGAGGAATGTATGCAACCTTGGCGCAGGCCCATTTTCTCAGACTGCAGCAGTCTAGCTAAACTGCAGCCACATCAAAATGTTGTTCAGAGCAAAAAAGCATTGAAGTATAAAAAAAATGTCTGGACACCAAGTCAGGACACAAAAAAGTCATTATTAGCTCCTACTAAAACACCATGTTTCCTGAACGCATCACTATTCTAGACCGTGCTCATCAAAATACTTGTCATACTGCAGCAAGAACTTTAATACAGACTAGTATGAAGTGATGTTTTTCAGCAGGATCATGAGAATAAACTCCATTATTTTTCTAATGTGATGCGTTCAAGGCCCTCAAACAAGGCCCTGTTGACTGATCTGTGCCTGTTTGGTGTCTCAGCTCAGTCACGCTGAAGGTTGTAGCATCCTGTACCACCGATGGATCAACATCTTTAAAAACCTTTACAGGCTGCACATCCAAAGCGACCTCAACACGTGATGAGGAGGTGCTGGGAGACGCAGCTCTCATCGTTACACAGAGCCTGTCCGGAGGCTGTCCCGCTACAGATGTTTGTTACCATACTGATATTAATGGAAAACAACAATACAAAACTGTAATATAACAATAACAATAATAACATGGAGTACAACTGACCCAGCAGTGAGTGTATAGTGTCTATGTCTGTTACTGACGATGACAGAAGTAACAACTAACGTCCGAATGAAAAGGCTAATAGTAGTTAAGATTGAAATGCTTAAAAATATTAATAGATACCAGCTATTAAAAAACAAAACAGAAAATAAAAACAAAACATGCATGTGTAAAAGCATTAGTTTACCCTTCAAACCTTGAAGAAAATTGACCAAACCACAGAGTGAAGGAGAGGGAGGGACAGCAGAGTGGAAGCCAAACATAATTACAACACCTGTGTTCAAAGGCTTACAAAAATCAAAGGTGTGTTTGAAGAGATCCGAATAATCTTCTCTCCCCCGGTCGAGAAACCAGACGTGTTTTGTTTTTTTTTCCAACCACAAAGTGACGTGCAGCATCATCTATCCCCCTCATCACTGTCAGCAGGTAAGTCTGTGAAACACATCAAAGCTCATTGTTCAGATGGAACCACCTTCAGGTTTGTACATCAATACTGATCTCATTACATGATAGCTGTGAGGTCCATCCACACATTGAGCTGACTTAATGAGATGACTGTGCTTATAGAATGAAATACATCAGCTTGGCACGAATCTTGGCTGATACCACTTAGCATCACTTTGCAGACAACTCAGTGTTTGGTAGCTGATCACAACCTACTCATAGAGCGTGTAAGTACGGTGGTGGTATGATTTGTTTACAATCCAAATCTGTTTCAGAATGCAGAGATGACTCATGCATTGTAATGAAGAATGTGGTTAAGCCAAGGTAGATCTAAGATCAAATAGAGGCTCCAGTAAAAGCTGGATTATATCAGATTAGGTCAAAATGAGCATTTTCAGTCCCAGTGTGCAGCGCCAGATTTCTATCCTGACACCGTTTGACTCTCTACAGCAGTAGTGCAAATCAGACCAAGTCAATCATCCAAGTGTGCACATGCAGTAACAAAGCCACCAGAACACACAGGCTTCACAGGCGGGGAAGTTGAGAGAGAGAAAGATGATGAAACAGAAGGTGGAGATGACATGATGGCTGGTTGTTGTATTGTTTCTTTCTCGTGGGCGTTGGTAAACGTCAGTGTCTGAGGTTTCTTTGGTAGCACAGTCAGGTGGTATGTGATCATTTATCCAAAGAGTTTCTCGCTTATCTTTTCTTTCAATTGTCGGGCATCTCATAAGGCAAAAGCAGTACACAAAACTACTGTTAAAAGAAACAAAGGAAACAAAAAACAAAAGAAGAAAATTAATAATTAAAACAACTCCTTCCTCTCCTCTCTGTATGTACATATAACTACAGACACTTGCTCCGCTCCAAGCTTGACACGCAGGGCTGATGAATGATTGGATGGAGCAGCTCGATGCTCCAGTCAAGTCCCATAGTCGAACCCTCATCGCTCATTACTGATTACTGTCCGGCATTAACAAACCACGGCACAGAAGGGGGAAAAAAACAACCACGTCGTTATTGCTTGATTGATCCTCTATGAGTGCATAGAAACAGAGTGCAGGATTCAGGGGTTTGGGGTGTTATTAGCAGACCAGCAGGCAGGCATTCCCTCAGGGATGCTGGTGACAGAACATCTGACAGGGGGCATGGGCGTTAAAGCGGGGTTGATTTGGAGGGCTGGGGATGGAGGGGGCCAACCCCTCTGAAACTCGTCCTCATTCATGACACCAGAGAAGGGGAGTGGTTGTGATTGACCATGCGACTGTCGGGGGAGGAGTTTGGGCTGCTGCCGGACGACGAGGGGCTCCCCTTGTTTTTAATCTGCAGCCAGGTCTCGCCCAGGGCCTTGGCGAAGTGGTCGTCCACAGAGCCTGTGATGGACACTGAGTTGGTGGCAGTAGGCTCGGGCTCCTTGTAGTTCTTCCCCAGACTGCGGCGGAAATGCTCCTCGATCACCGGGTCACAGGCTGTGTTGGCTGGAGTGGGAAGGAGAGAAGAAAGAGTTTAGTTCCCATAATGAAAAGAGAAACGTCTCTTAAACTCACTTGCATAATGGTTGGTGGGTATTTTACTGCCTAGCATCGGTTTAAAACACTGCTAATGTGCATTCTAGGTCAACGGAAAAACATGCTCTCCACTTTGTCATTGCAGTTTTTTTATGTATTAAATCACCGTTTTAAATTTCACTGCTAACCTCGATGAGCTCATAGGGATTTGAATAGGATCATAAAGAAGGCCACAGTAAAGTTATCATCCCACAGAAAACATGACAGACATTCACAGACAGGAGAATAAAACACACATGTGTTTGGCTGAGGCCACAACTGACTTTTACAGCACAGAGATCACAGATACAGTAGTAAATAAAGCATGCTGTGGCTCCATTACTATTTATGTGTTATAAAAGTAAAGTCTGAGACTCCCGGATAAAATACTGGAATTATTTGGGGGGTTTTTTTAGCATCACTTGTCATACAAGTCAGCCTGAGTGGAAACACAGAGTAGGTTTTTCTCGGAAGGTTTAAACGCACGTGAGGAAAGGTTTTCCACAATCTGAACTGTTATGAAAGAAATATTAAAAATAATATGCTATGATACAAATAAATCAGCTGTTCTGAGTGAACTTACTGTTGATTCTCCTGTAGTTGTTGGCGAGACTTGAGCAGCCGTTGTGGGAAACCGGACAGTGAGACAGGTTGCAGTTGCGGTTGTTGGCTGGGGCGCAGGTAATCACTGAAGGACGATTCTGAAAGACAAAGTCAGCACTTAGTGATTAACAACAACAAAAATGCCAAAGACCAAAGAGAAGTCTGAAGTTTGAGAGAAATGGGATGATTCAGTGACCACCAGGGTTTCAAACATATTTGGCCAACAAGCCAAATAGGAAATTTCTACTCTCCAGCAGCCAATGAGCCTGGCTAATGAAAGCGCATTAGTCACATCTTGCGGAGGACCCACCAGAGCTGAGGTTTTCGCCAACATTTTGAAAAAGATCAGTATTTATACGAGCCAGAGAAACAGGATGTGCAGCTTACCTGCTGGCGCTCCACAGCACTGACTGTGTGCGGCACTGTGGCCATCGCTGCCGTGCTGCTGCGTGCCGACTCAACCACCATGCTGTTTTTGGTGAGTGCCAGTGGCTGGTCCATGCTGGCTAAGCTGGCCAGGTGGTGATGGTGGTGATGGTGGTGGTGGGCGTGGCTGTACAGGTGGTTGCCATGGACTCCCAGAGCACTGGGCACCACCACACGCTCGATGGGGCTTCGGCTGCGGTCCTTGGAGAGGGGAGAGCTGCGGTAGTCTCCGTTAGGTTTCCTGGGAAGCAGAGAGAGAGAGAGATGTGTGTTAGATGTATTTATTTTGGGATCAGGGTCTGATATCACTTTACTGACTCTAAATCTAGTTACAAAACTGAATGAAAATACCTCTCATGTACCATCTATTTTAGTTTGGCTTCCAATAATTATTTAAGACAAAATCTTAACTCTTGCCATAACATTTATGAGAGATATGAAGAAAGTCAAATGACAGATTTTGAAGTTCATGGAGATAATTCAAGCAGTAGAGAGGCAAGTTGAGACATCGAGATAAAAGGGGGCACGCAGGGAGAGAGAGAGAAGAGCTGAAGGAAAAAAGAGGAGATAAACAGTAGAACTATTGTAAATGGGGCTCTGTGTCAAACAGTGCAGATACCAGCAGAAGCTATTAATACTGACCTCACACACTCTTATGCACAAGTTCTCTGGTTGCCAGAGGGTTTGATATGACTGTTCGGAACAAACACGCTCTCACACACAAAATCTAATTTCTGTTCAAACAAGAAGAAGGAAGGAAAAGGAAGGAGAACCAAGGCAAGTTCAAACTTATATGGGAGTTCCCTCAGTACGGAAAATCAACTTTATGTGGTGAAGGTGAAGCCGGCTGCACCCACTGCTGTCGGGTTGAAATACTCGAGATAAGGATAACTCTTTCAAGTAACTTCAACACAACACAGATTTTAGACTTCTTTAATAGCTGCCAGAGCTCATCTTAAAAATCATCTTAAATGTTTGATATTTAATGACATAGTGCCTAAGACTGTGTGCACTTGCTTGCACAGGTAGCAATTATTTTTGCTCTGTACGTCAAATGTGGTCTGTGTTTTCTGTGTGTGTTTTCAAACACCCTTCCTGCAGCCCACACCCCGCCTACAATTTGAGGCCCAGTTGCAGGAAGCAAGATTTACTGTACTCGCCTCTCACTCTCATCCCTTCTCTCCAACTCCCTCCCACAAGCAAACACACATCCATTCAAAAATCAGCACACGTGCACGCCCGCACACACAGACTTTTTGCTCCCCACGCTGAAATCTACACGATGTGAGTAATCTGAGGGGGAGAAAACATCAAGTTTACTATGGGCGAGCTGCACTCAATCATTCGTTGACAGAATACATTAAATTCCCCCTTTTGATTCTTCAACCAGTTCCTGTGTGGAGGCATTTGAAAAAGTCTGGGGGAAGAATTAGAATGAGAATACACAACAGGCCCGAGAGTGAAAAAAGCTGCAGCAGCCCTTTAAAGGTTTGTTTGGATGCACAACAACAAGTTCAGGCAAACAGTTGTAGATCCATGTGACCAGGCAACCTGACTGCTGGGTCAAGCATCTGGAGCCCACAGCACCATCCTGCACAAATAAACAGTGTCCACAGAATACAGAGGGGGGAGAGAGGGGAGGTGGGGGGGGGGATTCTGAATGTGAATGGTCTGGACCTCTACTATAAGAAAGACTAGGGTCACTAGTTTCCTTCGTTTGTGCCGAGAGCTTACATTAGCAGGGGACCCCCCTCTTCTTTTTTCTCTCTCTTTGTTTCTCTTTCTCTTTTTTTCCCTTCGCAATCGGCAGCAAACTTCCTGAGGGTCGAGGAGGGAGAGACTTGGCAGCGCTGTGACAAAACCTAGCCGACAGCTCACCGACAAGCTTTGATGTTTACCCTTCTGTTTTTCAGTTTTAATGTAAGTCACATATATGAAAAAATAACCCCCTTTTAGAGTTTTTCCCATTAAAATGTGATCATAATAATCTCAGACATGCTCAAAGTCAACTTTTAATCAAACTCTACCCACCAAAGCTTTCCTGTATAACTTTGTTATCTTCAAATATAAACAATCCCTTGATTATCTCAGAGGCACACAGATAAAACAGCTCTCTCTCCCTCTGTCTCTCTATCCCCCTCTCTCTCTGTCCCAGCAGCTGGGTCTTGAGTTAGGTTGTGGAAGTTGTTCCAAACTTTAATCATTTTCAAAGGGCAGGCATGCCCACATCCTCACACAAGAGGGGCCGTCGCAGGAGCCAGTGAACGGGATCAACAAATCCGACCAATGAATGGCGTGGCTGTTGAATCCACCGCCGCCCCCGCCTTCCCTTCGCCTGATTGCCCACCAAACCCCGGACCGCATTTCATGCCAGGGATCAGGCATTGAAAAACCCACCCTGAGTCTTTGTCTCTCCCTTACTCACCTCTCAATTATCGCTGGGGTCACAGCTGGGGAGAGAGGGAGAGGATGCAAAGGGCGGACAGTGAGGGCTGCACATGAGACAAGGGGATGGGGGAGATAACAAGGGCTAGAGCTGAAGGGAGAGGGTTGCCAGGTCTGGGGCTGGAGGAGAGGATGAGAGCTAAAAGTGGGAGAGAAAGAGAGAGAGGAGGGGAGGGAGAGGGAGACAGCCATTGAAAAGTAAAGAACTCCTGGCACTCACAGGGGGTACGGGGGGACAAACTGAATAGAAGGCAAAAGAGGCAAAAAGAGTGGACTGTGCTAAAAAGACAGGGGAAGAGGTTGGGGACGCAGCTTAATCTTATTTCACAATAAATGTTCACTGGGTTACTAATCACTCTTGGATCAGGCTTTGGTGTGGAAGAAACAGCACACAGCAGAGCACAGGTTTACACTGAGGACAGAGGGGACCTAATAACGTGTGTGAACTACAGTGGTGGCTGGTGATTACAAACACGAGGAGCAGAAAGCATGATGGAGCATCTCTCATCAGTCCTCAGGATGATTTTTCCTCCTTTGGTTGACTTGTTTTGAAAATGAGAACCATGTGACTGATTCAGAACCGACAGCTTGACACAATAAAATGTGGAGCAGATATCTTTTTGATTGTATCCTGCAAGAGCCTGGCTTATGCACAGCCTGGCATTAGAGGAAGCCACAGTGGTCAGAACGCACTGAAAGATCCCTTCATTTAGAACCCAGAGAGTCCAACCCATGATACATAAATGATACAGTCATACATCTTGTACAGTATTACAATACTGAGATCTGTCATTAAGGTCAGGCTTTTCAAAAACGATTCACATGACACCCTGTCTTGAAGTTAACCTCAAGTTAGAGATCACAACTGTGACTGTTGGAATTGCTAAAAGAAGAAAAATAAGTGTCGTAGGGCCGTGTTTCTGTAAAATCTAAGAACCTGGAATTTGTTATTGCTTGCTTCATAAGCAGCTTTGCATGAGCTAACTCGTCGAATTGGCACAGAGTTGTAAAATAAATCTGAACTGACGAATCAAGGACTCTAAAAATATGGTTAAGTTTTCAAACGTGTGCCAGGTTTAGCTCTACAGTAGACTGCCAATGTGGTGAGTTAAGTCTCTTCTACTTTTAAGCAAAGATACAGTCAGAGCTATAAAGGGCTGCTCCTTCTTCTCACCATTGTGCTCCTAACGCTTCAGAGAAAACCTCACTACATATCTTTGGCTGGGCAGAGGTTCATATCCTACTTCTTTGAGAAATAAATAAAGAGCTAGAGGAGAGGGAGGGAAAAAAGAGGGAGAGAGAGAGAGAGATACACACAGGAAACATCTGGGAAGAATCAGGGTGTAGGGAAGACGACAAAAAAGAAAAAAGGCAGAGGAGGATGAAGGCTCGACCACAGGTTACAACCAGACCCGAGCTCTACGAGGTCTGCAGAAAGCCACAAAATATATATTTACACACAAACACGCACACACAGAAAGTGAGCCACAGGCCTACCTAGACTATGTATATAGTGTACACAAGCATCTCGACACAGTTTGCTCTGCATGCTCCAAGTTTTAGCAGCTGGACTGTACAGAAGTTAGTAATAATAATTGTACCCTTAAAATATAATGTGAAACCAAGAGGAATCTATGCAGGTCATTCACAGATTTTCTTCTTATAAATGAAGTAATCTACCTTGCCAAACAATAAGTTATTGCAAAATCTTAACATATAAGTGAGTCAATCTTTGTTGGAGTTTGTTACATGCTATCTGCTGAAGCTGGCAAAAACTTTTCTCAAACAGCTCATGACACAGCTGTTGTAAACCTTCCTGATTTTCACTCGTGTAGAAGAAGCCCAGACACAAATCAAGCGCGTATCAGACAGCCAACTGTCTGCTGGGAGGAAGGAGTGGAGAAAATCCTTTGTTATCAAAGCTGGGACCAATCGGATATGGGAACAACCACAACAAGCAGGCAAAGAAAACAACATGTGAACACACAAACACACAATGAGAGAAAGAAAAACTCCCACATGCCCTCCCTCGCTTCCCCACATGCTCACACACACACACACACACACACACACACACACACACACACACACACACACACACACACACACACACACACACACACACACACACACACACACACACACACACACACACACACACACACACACACACACACACACACACACACACACACACACACACACTACATAAATAGTCCCATGTAAAACAAGAGGGTAACAATGACTTCACCAGGCCTGGCCACGTTCTCACACACACACACAGACTCTTCTCGCCCCTATTTTCTCCCCGTTTGGCCGATAGAGAAACTTCCATGAGAACAACTTAGGGCTTAAGTTCCCAGTAGAAAGCAGCTGCACTTTCTGTATTCTCCTGTACTTACTGCATTGAAGTGACAAGTCTGGGGGTTTGCTTTTAGCTTCTGTTTCTTCAGAATTAGCTTCTAGAGTAGCAGCATGAATGTGAAAATACAAAATACAGATAATGTAGCATGGAGCTTGATCTAAAGCCCACAAATAATTGCTTATGTTTCTGGTTTGGCAATTCAGTCACAAAAACAGGCCAGAGGACATGATGTAGATAAAAAAAAACATGATATAGGACCGAAATAAGGGTAGTTATGATACATAACCTCATTTCTAAAGTGCAGGGTATGAACAGACATGCTTTCCATTAAGTCACTTGTAACCTGGCTGCTGCATATACACTTTTCTCTGATGATATTCTCTGATTAAAAGCAAACACAAGACCTTGTTCTGTTACTTGCTCTTATGACTTATTCCCAAGCAAGGCATGAAACAGCTGAGCAAGAGGACTTTTATTCTGGCAGGTCTACAACTGCAGAGTGGCGGGCAGGCAGGCGGGCAGGCAGCAACAAGCTTCCAGCCCGCAGGCTCCAGCGGACAGGATAAGGCTTCTTTGTTCAAGACTCCTCCTACTCCTCAGAGAAAATGAGAAAGTAGCCCCTGCAGCCTGACAAGGAGCCCACTCAGCATGCACACATGCACACACACACACAAATAGATGATCACAGATGGGATAGCACACATGCATGTATGGACAGTACGCACAACGACACATGTGCATACCTGTAGGAACACATGCAGACTACTGGCAGCCTTAGTGAGAAGCTGGTGTGTGTGTGTGTGTGTGTGTGTGTGTGTGTGTGTGTGTGTGTGTGTGTGTGTGTGTGTGTGTGTGTGTGTGTGTGTGTTATACTATCAAACTTTTAAAATTGTGCGCAATATTTGAACTGAATTGATTAAGAGTGTAAGATTATGAAAAAATACATTCTTAACCACATTATTGACTTTTGAAAGGAATAAAATCAGACATTTTTCCTGATGCATTAAAAAAAGCTTGACTTGCTTCAGAAAAGTTGCCTCTCTCACCCCTCCTGAGCCTCCCCCTGACTTCAGTATGTTGTTATTGGATAACATCGGAAACCTGAGCTTCCTCCTTCATAGCCCCACCTTAAGTCTGAGGTGTTAGGTGTCTGTCTGTGTCAACACTAACTGAAAACATGACTGAACTTACAGGAAAAAAAAAAAAGGAAAACCAGCCCCAGAAACAGAAGCTCATTATCTGGAAGCTGTTTTCATCAGAGTCAAACAGAAAAACTGTCATTCCAGCAAAAAAAAAAGGGTCCTCGACAAGAGTTTGAACACAAAAGCTTCTAAACATGCAGGAACAGTTGAGCAGAGCAATCAGTGCAGACAAAAAAACACACACACAGAAGCAGCCAGCACAATCCAAATGCTAGAACGGTGTCAGATAACCATCTCTGGACATTTGAACTGTGTGCATGTGTGTGTGTGATGGGGGTTCATTTTCTGGTTTTCAGACTAGCTTTTCCCAAAAACTAAATCCATCATTTTCAAATTAAACCTAATCACCACTCCTAATCTCTGCCCCTATGATTGAGAGATTGTTTAAATGAAGCAGAAAAACTCACTTGCGTTAAATAAAGACGATATGCCTAACAGTGCTTTCCTCTTCGAGCTGTTTTTACTCTCTATTTTTAACTTTTTCTTCTGCAAAGACAACCAATAATTCTCCACTTCAGTGTAATGACTGTGCTTTGGACGAGCAGAACAGTTCAAATGAGGAGGAAAACTTCTCAGATGCTGACTCTGACTGCAGGTTTCAACATGTCACTCAGCAGTTAGCTCTACCAGGGAAAGAGTACCCTCGGAGAAAAAACCTCAAATTAAACGACTAAAATAAGACATATTTAAGATGACCCTGGGGCAAACAGGTTTCCGAAGATGAAAATAAAATTGATCTGTATGTTAAAAAGCTCTATGTTTGAATTCAAGTTACAGCGTGCTCATTTGCAATTGACTTTCCCTGAGTTGAGATTAACCTGTAGCAGTTAGAGCCAAATTACTTTAGGGTCATAATTAAAATGAAGATTAAATAAAGGGATTATGGCTTATCACGGGTACCCTCCAGGAAATAACCATGCTACAATGAGCAGTTTGAAGTCTGCAACATCAGAGGCTTTTTAGATCAGTGTATTTTTACTGAACCTATCTTAACTAAACAAAAGGCTGCATTTAGAAGCGGTGGAAAAGTTGCAACACCAGCGGAAAGTTGATATGACAATAAGTCCCATTGTACTGCAGCAGTCTGACTTACAAAAACCCGACTCACGATATACGAGTAGGAGAAGTTGCTTATCAATGTGTGCAGTATTCAACCGCATTGTGCATCAAAAGTATCCCTCAAAGAGAGAGAAACAACTGAGGCGACTAAATGATACAGCAAGTGGGTCGCGGGGGTTTACTGCCATGGTTCTCTGAAGAGTAGAATGGTAATACTCCCACCACTGACACATCCATAACGGAAAGCAAGATGACTCTGCACAAATGTCAAGACACACAAGCTAATCCTTTGTTATGTGAGCCCAGGCGGTCACAAGATGAAGGAACAAAAGACCCTTCCCTCCCCCTGTGCCACGAGAACAACTTGATTCAGAAGTCAGGGGTTAGAACCTGTATTATGAGTGCTGTGAGTGTATCCCTGCACTGTCACATAAAAGGCAGATGAAGACAACTTTTGCTGTTGGAACACGCTCAAGGAAAAAGCCATTAGCTGGCTCTTGAAAAGGAACACGACCCTCAGGTGCTCTAAGGATTTTTTTATCAGCTGCTTGGTTTAAATCAAACAACCAATCCTTTACAGATAAACTGCAACTGTGATTCTTCAAGAGGTGCTTTTGATTTAAGGGAATGAGAGCATGTTGTGCATTTAACTTTGTTTTAATGATACCAAATTAATCTTTTTAAAGTTAGATTTTTGGGCATTTTCACCTTTGATGGACAGAACAGCTGAAGACAGACAGTAAATTTGGGAAGCAGAGAGTGTGGGTGAACACGCAGTAAATGTTCAAGGCTGAAATCGAACCTGCAACCTCTGCGACAAGGGTTATAGCCTCTGTATATCGGGCGCACGCTTAGACCGCGAGGCAAACGGCACCCCGATGATACATGATGTTGTCAGAAGAGTTGTTAACACTGTCAGGTAGATTTCAGAAACTTCTGACATTGTTATTTTTGCATCAGCTGGACCTCGTAGTCGACTTTGCAAAGTATTATATCTATGAACGCAGCTGACAGTACATGCAAACAATCGACAGCTGCCTTAAGAAGGTGTTTATCCTGGTGTACACAAATAAAATGTTATGCATTTGTGCAACATATTGTTATTAGCATCTGGGTGTAGCACATAACACTGTCAGTAAAAGTGCTCTCCTCTTAATCCAAGGCTACCAGTGTACTGAGTGTTCCATTGTGTCACCACACAGCCATGTTGACTGACAACACAAGGTGCTGTGAAGACATAAAAACAACAGCTATCAGTAATTTATATTATTAGTGCTATTTTCAGCAACAGCGACAACATACTGCTAAGAATTAGCATGCATGCAAAACTCCACTGCTCCACCTAACACCTCCTTGACTGTCTCTGCAATAAATAGCAATGGCTGGAGTCCCATGACTGACTCAGTAAAACCGAGAAGGGGTGGGGGTATTCTGGCTCTACTTCCACCGGCCCGAGCATACCTTCCCCGCCAATCAGCGCTCCAGAATCTCTGGAATCTCTGGAAGTGGGAATGTGGGAACTTTAGAGACGTGAGTAATCTTCTGTTGTGCAGTCCCTGTTTCCAGGCTTACAGAGTTCTGCAGCTATAAGGAGAACAGTGTGCAGCCGGCTAAAGCTGGTGTAGCACCCTGGAGTCCAAAGTGGGACTTCTGAGAAAGCCTGTGCACAGCTTTCCAGAACATACTTGTATAACAAGTGTAAAAATGCCTTATTATAAGCACAGCGAGGCTTGTATCTGTGCGTACATGTCAGCACCAAGGTCTGCAGGGGGTTGAAATGGGTGTTTTTGTAGGAGAGTGAAAGACAGGAAAGAGAAAATTGCATTTGATAGAACATTGGAGATATTTTGATGGCACACAAGGAAATGAGCATCGAAAAAACACCCCTCTTTTCTTTATTATGGGGTTACTCAGAGTGTATACTTACAGCTGTGAAGCAAACAGCCGGCTCATCTTCGCCACGTGTTCATTGTCGTCCATGTCGCTGTCCCCCTGGTCCCCACTCAGTTTCCTTTTGGTGGGGCTGATGGGAGGAGGACCCGTCCTGTGGCTGCAAATGGAGGAGGAAGATGACGACGAGGACGATGAGGAGGAGGAGGAGGAAGACGAGGACAGGGACAGGGATTGGAGTCTGGGGTCGACTCTCAAAGCTGCTTCACCTGAGGGAACAAGCCAGAAACGGGAGATATAAGATTAAGAACCAATAAAAAAAATCCATCTATGCAGAGGAAGATATTGTGTAAACAGAACGTGTTACTGTACCATGTGAATATACTTTTGGTCATTTCAAACATGACTGAGAATGAACCACTTTCAACTCACATGCTTAAACTTTCAGCAAGGAGTTTAGCCATGGATGTAAATGATGGTAATTACTCAAAATTATGTTATTTTTAAGTAGAGGGTGACTGCTTTATTGCCTTTTAACAAGTTGACCACAAAAACTACTTCACGACAGTGCGACTATACAGCCTGTACTGCAACTCAAACTTTGGATTTTGTTGACTTATACAGTTTGCTGAGTGAGGCATAAACCTCTGGCATAAGCAGAGGAGTATCTGGTTTGGAATGTTTTGGAAGAAATAGTTGTGGATGAGTTCTGCATATGTGTGTGTGTGTGTGTGTGTGTGTGTATGTGTGTTTATATGTGTGGTGTGAACTATTCCTCCCTCTGTGTCTGACTCTCTGTGCTTTCCTCCAGGCTTGTCCTGGTACAGAAGGCCTTCAGAGTCGTCAGTGAGTGGGAGTAAGAGCAAAAGAGAATCAGGAAAACTACCACTGGCTCGGCCTCAGCACGGGGACTTTCCACTGCTTTGCCGGCCTGATGTAGTGGTCTGACTTTACCCAAACAAAACATGAAGACCAAGGCTAAAACTCACATTATATCATACAGCTTTCTCCACAACTACTCCGATACTCTTAGGAAAAAAACAACTGTTGCTCCTGCTTCTGCTATGAGTTTTATAGATTTCAAACATACAGTGTAGCAGTGGAGACATATTTGTTTATGGTGATGCTCTGTGCTTGTTCTGTACTCCAATATGAAGAACTAACCATTTTAGATATGTAGTTATAAATAAAGCCACAGAGGTGTAGTGAATGTGAATTAATTATTTGTTTTTGGAGTCTATCTCCAAGACTATGTGAGAATACTATTTTAGAGGTAGAGCTCGGCAATATTGAAAAAGATGTTATCACTATCAATTTTTCATAACAGTGAATATTGATAATTATCACGATTTGAGCTGCTAGGTTTTGAGTTTTCTTCATGTTGCCCGATTTAGCTGTTTGCATTCTGCTCCAAACGTCTTTAAGCCTGGCCTACCCTAGCTGTTCAATGCTGTCTTCTTTTTCTGTCTTATGTTGGTTGGCAAATTGTTTTGAAGGCACATTAGCGCCCCCTCCCTTTACAGTGGTTGGAGGTGTAATTACAGGTTTAAATATATCAAATTTATATTGAACATTTGTTATATTTATGAATTCATTGATTCATTATCGAATTATCGCCCAGCCCTATTTAGAGGTATCAAAATTTCAATTCAATGGACGTCACTGGACATCAAATAGTCTCAGTAGAATATCACTGTAGATTTGTTTATTGCAAACATTTTCTGAGCTGTCTACAAGGCTGATGTTTCCAGTAAACAACAGTGGAAAATGTCTCTTGGTGGAGAAGTCACAATGACTTCTGAATTCAAAGCAAGACAATCTGTGAAAAACACTTTAAACTGAAAACTATATCAGTAAGTCATTCAGACTTCAGCTCCAACACATGAACACACACACACTGAAAGGCTTTGTAAGGTAGTAAATAGTGTGCTCTATTCCTCCACTGTTCCTCTATGCATGTGTAGTTTTAGCATGGCCTCCCAAACACAGCAGCAGCTCCCTCCCCTTCTCACTCTCGCTCACTCTCGCTCTCTCTCTCTCTCTGGCATGTTCCTGCTCGCCCCACAGTGCACCATGGCAACAAGGCGGGTGACATCATTGTTTTTGGCAGGACGGAGCGAGGGCAATAAAAGAAGGGAGACTGTGACACCACGCTGACCAATCAGGATCCAGGGCACATAATAGCTTATCAGAGGTTCAGAAGTGAAGCGCTCAACAAGGGGTGAATCTGTGAGTGTTTCCCTGCACACAAATAAGACATTCAGCTGAATAGAGTCAAACACTGTTGACTTATCTGCCTGTGAGCAGTGACACTGAGCAACATTACACTCAGTTACAAGAAAGCAACACCAAACTAGAACAAATGTAACCCTGAGACAAATTCACATTCATACAAGCGAGGGTGTTCAGTTTTTGTAAATAGTTGTTGAATCTGAAGACACAAAAACTGAACCATGATTTAGACAGCATTAGTGCTATCTCGGGTTAATTCTGAGGTAAATAAACATATACAGATCAACTTAAAAACAAAACGTGAGGCATTCCTCTTTCACCCTGACAGACTATACATGGGTTCATGAATGTATTGGTGTTTCTAAAGGAGCTGATGTCTTTAATGGATAATCGGAGCAGCTCTCAGTTCTACTTTCCTGCCTTTTGTATTATTTACCTTAAAATCCAGAGAAATGATAGAATTAACTAAGTCAATTACGAACACTGGAGATAGACAAATTCACCGGTCAGCTGATTAATCAATTGGTAGATGCCTTTGTTCATGAAGCTGATTTCACCTGTGTCTCCTCTAAATGGTAACACGTTTTTACCATCGTAAATGAACGTATATCAAATCTAAGACAGTTGCCGGCTAGTGTTTAATAGAAATTATGTTATGACCTATAGAATAATGCAGTTTACTATTACTTAAATTCAAATATAATCAAATACATAAAAGACAATAGTATCAGTCATGTAATGAAGCCAATAGACTAAACCCAAAGTATTTATCTTTTTCCAGAATTAACTTAAAATCTATCTAAAACATGTTACTGGCTAAGATTACCATGTGTATTAGATTGTAATGTTAAAGAAGTGCTGGAATTAAACATGACATTGTTTTCTTTTGTTGTTGTTGTTGTGTTTGTTTTTTCAAATATTTACCTTGCATTTTTCCTGCTTTATTAAGTACTAGGGCTGTCGAAATTGACGCAATTATAACGCGTTAACTCAAATTCTCCTTAACGCCACTAATTTATTTGACATCACAACTTCTGCTGTGCGTTGTGATGCCTTTAATGACTCTTCCTCAACATAGGACAACAGAACATCGCACACGTTTCACCTTCACTTCAACTCAAAACCATATCACCCTGAGCAACCTTAAAGAGGCAGTGCAATATGTGAAATTTAAGTATTTCGAACTTCATTAAAGAACTCAATGATACAAATATTTAGACCAAAATAAATCTCATCTTCCAGCAGTATTACTAAGAAATGTTACATTCAGGTCAAAATGCCCTTTCAGCATATTTTTTGAACATGTAGTACCTTTGATGTTGTGTTGCGATTGTTCTGTAGAGTATTTGTCATTGTTTTGGATTGCTGGAATAATAATAAACACGCATTTGCATAAAGCAAGCATATTTGCCCACTCCCATGTTGATAAGAGTATTAAAAACTTGAAAATTATTCCTTCAAGGTACATTTAGAGCAGATAAAAAAATGTGTGATCAATTTGAGATTAATCCCCAGTTAACTATGGACATCATACGATTAATTGCGATTAAATATTTTGATCGATTGACAGCCCTAATAAATACAGATTGCTGGACAGAAATCCAGGTCTGATTGTGACATTATTTTACCAAGCCACAATAAAATGTTCATTCAATTCCAACAATTTTATTTCTCATTTATTATTAAATTGTTATATTTGATCAACTTGATATTACATTTATAGATTGGCCATTGGCTTTTTACTTAATGGCATTGTCATTGATGGTTAGTGGTCGATATCAATCAACCCCAAACACAATGACTGAGTAGACTAGTTCAGCTATGAGAAAATAAGTAACAGCCTATATGTATCATAAATATGGACTGTTTGGGTATTATTTTTCAGTACATAAAGAATATGGCATCAGCATCAACATTGTTATATTTTCTCAACCAGCAGACAATCAGTAAAAGTGGAGCTGTTGCACTGAAGGCAACCTCCTCCCTACCTCTTCCCTTCTCTGCTCTCTCAGTTCAACAAGTCCACATGATCAAAGCCTATTTCTCTTGACAGAACTTCAAACAGCTTGGAAATCTGGATGAGATTGGATTACAAATGGAGGTGAACTTCTCTATCTCTCCATTTCCACTCACTCCTCTCTCCCTCCCTCCCTCCCTCCCTCCCTCCCTCCCTCATTTCCCCTCCTCATATACTTAAAAAGATGAGTCCAGGCATGTCTTCTCTTCTTCTCTCTGCAGAGTGGCAAAGTGATTATTTTTGGCTATGTTTCTTAGTAACCTGAACTTTTATCTTGAAGTCCTTAAAGGTTTTAGACTTTAAATACTTAAAGGAGAGACAAAAGTTCATGTTGGTGAAAGCTGAACTTTTAAACCGGATGTTAGATTGGTTTGATCTCTGATGGAGAAAAAAGAGAAAGGAAAGCAAGGCGGGGAGTCAAAGAGGGAGAAAAGTTGACAAAAGTACAGGCTTTGAGGAGGTTTTCAACGCTGTTTATTTTCATCTGCTCAGCAGCAAAAAGGGGACAGTCAGCATTCCCCTGCACCCAACACTGCCAGGACTACAACTGATAGCAGCTTTACAGAGAGAGGGAGAACTGGAAAGAGAGACGGGCACACAGACAGAAAAAGAGTGACATAGTGCTGAAGTAGTGAGAGTGAGAGAAAATCAATCACACCGAAACAACTGAAAATAATCATTGGTGCAAAAAATAATCAACAACACATAAGAAATTAAAAGAGGACAATCAGCTCCCAGAAATTAAAACTCACAGTTAAAAATGATTTAAAGCGCTGCACATGTAAGATATGTTGTGCTGCTGATCCATCAATCAATGGACCACAAACAATATAAATATAAGAATGTGATATTTTCACTAGAAAATAACTTCATTGTTGTTACTATTTTGAATCCTCATCAAGACAACAGGATTTGATTCAAGCCAGTGTTCCCATACTAACTACCTAGCATTTGAAAGCCAACAACAACAACAACATATAGCTTCAATATATCTTCTATAATTAGCATGGCAGCACAAGTACAGACATGGGATTTGTTTAAACCCATGAATAAGTTGATATAATAGGAGCCACATCTTTCTTTGCACACAAGATGAATTTTAACACCTTGATACTAATTGTTGACTGTGAATGCATCAGCATCAAAAGCGATGAACACTTCACGTCGCCCAAGAACGAACCATAAACTCAAACAAATCATGGACCCAGGATTTAGTCGCATAACTATTGCATTGATACAGTTATTTAAAAGTAGCTTTGTGTATGTTGTATTTTTGAATATAGCATGGTCTCCATGTGGCAAGCTTTTTAGTAATAGGCATCATAAGTGCCACTTCCCTTCTTGTTAACAAATAATGAAGCTGACATCAGTGTGAGAGCTGCAACTATATGGGTGTAGGTCTCAGGGAATGTATATGAGTATTTGCAGTCATGCACACAATAAGAAGTCAGCAGTCCCATAATAGCACACAGCTCCCTTCTTGACCCAACATGTTTGAACATGAAGATCCTTTCGTTCACTCTTTTTATTCATTGGCTCTTTCTTCAGCTCTTTTATCTGTGCTTTCTTATCATAGGGCACATGATGGAGTCAGATTATAGCTCAGTCAGCTAAAAACCACACACACACGCACACACAGGAAAACAAATAGATGGGCTAATCCTACATCAATATGCTTCCAAAGATAGAAAGAAAGCATTGTGTCCTAACACACCCAGAGGATATACAAGTATAAAAATACCACTAAAAAGTAGTTCCCTTCTCTATCTCTCCTGTAATTTTCTTTTCAAAGGAAGACACAATGAAATCTGAGAAAGACAAAGCTTTGCAGTGACACAGGAAACCCTTCTAATTGGCTTCAATCCTAGCCCAGTGGCAGAGCTTTTAACTGCACAACTATCAGTCAACTGAGGAGTGAGTTTTACTGTCATTGAAATATCACAAACATGCCATGGGCAACCAAAATGAGGAGGAAAACTTGAGAAGTTACATGCCAAGAATATGATCTGCAGTGTGGCCACCTGCTGAGGCATCTGTAGAATCATTTTCAGTAACAATGTCCTAATAAGAGTGCATTACAAGTTACGTTACTAGTAGAAGGGAGCTGCCTAATGTGTAGACTCCTAATGTTTAACTTCTTCCTATGTGGTAAGCCCTTAGTTTGTAATGTATCATTAGTTGCAGTTCACATCAAAGTCAGAAAATTAAGGGAAATGAGTTGGACATCTGCAGCCATCCGTGAGTTAGTATACCCTGGATGTAGACATCAGGGGCAAAGGGACGGAGGAAGGAACTTGTATGTAGCCCCCAGAAAGGTTGGATGATATTACACTCTGACATGTGAGCACTAACTGCAAAGCAGAGGACTGCAGAGGGGTTACACTACCCCAAAGTCAGTCTCCTTGCTAAGGCATGGATTGCTCTTGTGTGTCCATGACATAACATAACTGCTCATGCTAGAAATAACTTGTAGTCCAGACAGCAAAAGGGAAAGAGAGGAGAAGCACCAGGCCTGAACAAAGCCACACAGAGACAGATTTTCAAATGCAAATGTAAAAACAACAGACATGTCAGCACAAACATCCTAAATGATATGAATCTAATGAGTAATGGTAGAAAGAGAGCCAAAATAACTGAGTGTATAGTAATAAAATGAGTCAACCACAGGAGGAGAGAGACATGTAATCAACACATGGCTTAATGCACTCTATTATTCAGCCTTTGATCTCAGTCATTAGCCAGGTTTCCCTTTTGAAGAACGGTCAGTGGTACAAAAATGATAAGACAAGCTTCTGAGCACACACTCCAGTTTATCAGACCATGGGGTGATAACGCCAATCTACTTATTATAAAGTAAAGATCAATGCTAACATGGATTTTACGTCGGAAATATGACGTATGTGAGTTTTAAATCGTGAAAAAGGTGTAATATAGTTTCAATGAACACCAAATAGTCGTGAACAAGAAACACAACTCCGCGTGTATCTAAGTGTACAACTTTTCTTTGCAAGGTTTGCTACATTAAAAGTTTGGCTCGTGTGAAAACTTCCAGCAACTACGCTGCTAACCTTCACCCTGCGCGTAAAGGCGCTCCGAGACTTAAAAAACAACACGAGAAACACCAACAAACAGCACCAAACCTCGACTTTACCTTCGTAGCAGAGAATGCCGATGTTGTTGTTCATTTTGTCCAGGTATTGGTAGTTCAACAGGTCCATTTTCGTTAGAAGCATTTATCGAGTTGTTAGCACAAAAAAAAAGACCAGCTTTTTTCTTCTCTTCTCAAGCGACGGTCAGAAAGCTAAAGGCCCAGCCTCCAACTTTAGTTTGGAAGAAACCCCCTCTATAAAATAAAAAAAACCCACGAAGAGGACTAATAACTAGATTCCCCTGTGTTTTTAATGACTTTAGAATACTTTTTTGAAAAACACGAGTGAATGTATCGCGGTGATAAAGAACTAAAAGAGAGTAGCGTCAGTTCTCCTCACAGCCAGCTGTAAGTCGACTGCACTGACACGCAGGCTATGCTTGGTATGACTTCTATGCTGCACCAGTGGTTTCCTCTGCTGCTGAGAGGGGCGCACTGGGCATGCTCGCTAAATCCCTGGAGCGCCTCAAATATCGGGGATGTTTTACGCACAAGATCAGCCTCTCCAAACACAACCAGGGCGAGAGAGGGAGGGAGGGAGGGAGAGAGAGAGAGAGAGAGAGAGAGAGAGAGAGAGAGAGAGAGAGAGAGAGAGAGAGAGAGAGAGAGAGAGAGAGAGAGACCAAAAGCGCTGGATTAATCCAGTATTGAATGTTAAAAGTATCCCAAGTATTAATACAGCGGTCTACCCACAAGATATTTGACATGGCACAGATCTTTGAGGTACAACATGAAGTGACAACTGCTGAGCTTTTAAGGTCCCATAAAACTGAATAATGGCTACTATAATCTTATCAAAGCTCTGTCAGTCCAGGCATGAGTATGATAGGACTGTTACAGAGAAGTTATGAAGCTTGATAAGTCAGTGTTATTTGAGATAAAAAGTAGAGAATTCAGTCATTTTCTATTTTTATTTCTATACTACATTGTTTTTTTTCAGGTCATGTCATGATAAACTGAAGGCTTTTTCTACAATGATACCTACAGAGAAAACTAGATACAATGCAATCCATAAATTAATGATGCATTTTGAGAAATAAATCTAAGTTCCCTTCAGTAGCTCTACAAATGAAGGGTAAACAAACACCACTGTGTTGCTGTGTAAGGGAACAAAAAGTTGAAAGCTTTTTTTTACAATGGTTCTCTACTACCCCCTGGTGTCTAAGAGGGGCTACACAGGTTTTGACTTTAAAACGGAGACAGATGTGGAAGAAAGTGGAAGGAAAGTGAGATGAAAAGAGGAAATGGGTATCATCATCATCATCATCATCATAGATGAATAGCAAGTGAATATGACTGTCATCATATTACATGGTAAAAGAGAGCAGTTTCCTTCTGAGCATTTGACTGAGGATAATAAGCAGGGTGTGGCTGCACTTTTCAGTGTGGGTTTACACACAGGCACACATTTGCCATGTGCGTGCTTTTGTGTGACACATACCCGCAAACACAGAGGAAGGGAAATGAAAGGAGTCATGAAAAGCTCAGACAGGATGCATGCAATGTCACTGTAACCTCAAAAATGACCCAGCTAGATTTGACTCGCAAAGAAAGAAGATAATTAAGAAAAAAAAAAAGCAGATCAAAAGCTTGATTGAAAGAAAGAAAATTCATACTGCCTTGCTTTTATCCAGTCTCATACCCTTTGCTCTGTGCCGTGATGAATGAACACAAGACAAAAAAAGGCAAAACACAGCAAGTAGATAATGAACCTAAATGAAACGTTTCAACTTACTTCTCTATCACTGGCTAAACAACTGTTAAAATGTACAGAAGACAAGTTATGGCTGCTTCACTGACATCTATCTCAGTAAAACCAGCTTCTCCTAACATCTAACACTGTTCAAACCCGGATTAAAAAGCCTACTTATTTACAGGATTTTAACCCCTGGACTCCTGCACCTTCTCTGATACCCAAGCCACAATTTCAAATAAATCACACATTTTGCATACACACTGAATAAGAACATACCTCTTTCAGACTCTGGTGCCAAACACACATCATTCCACGTCTTTTCTAACACCTCCCCCCTTTCTTTCTCAAACAAACACAAGCACACAAACACACACAAAAGCGCCCTCCTCCCTCACGGGCCTCCTTGTAACGGTGACTCAGAACTAAGGAACATGTTTCTTGTCCCATTGGACACCCATTGTTTCCAGCCTTACACACAAAAGGGGTTGAGCTCAAACTGAGGGTTTATTAACTGCTACTACAGGTGCTGCAAGTTATAACTCACTCTCAGGCTTTGCATGTAAGAGGCCTACAACTGAAATTAGTTACGGAAGTCTTTGTATGTATGCGTATAAGTACAGAACAGCAGAACAAGTAAAACGTTTCTGCAAGAAGTGTAAATTAAAGACGGCTTTCTGGAGTTTAAGTTTGTTCCGCATTAGGGCTCCTATACGTTTTGCTTTTATGAACCAATTTTGTTTTGCAATTATTACAAACACTTGACTTCAAAATTAGTTACACAGAGAAGCACAGTTGCTCATAAAAAGTGTCTTTGTTCTGGTCCAGCTCGCTGTGTGATTTCAAAAGTATTCTAAGGAGATTAATGGTTACACAACAAGTTGGTGAAATTCCACTTCTTTTCCCATAGAGACGAGCTGTTACACATAACGTAGCCTACTGTGGTACTAACCCTTTTCCTAGATGGCTCCCAAGCTTGCTTTTTTTATGTGTGAGTAAAACACAAAGGTCACTAAAACAGTTTGATGACCTTGTGAGTCAGTTATAGGAAGCGTCATGTTGTGCATTATGATTGTATGAATGTGTTTGAATGCAAACTTTTGACTGAAAAGCATCACTACCTCTCTAAAAAAAATTATACCTTCTGAATTTTGATTGTTTTTTAACTTGATTATAAAGTCTTCCTATAGGGTTATGTGACAAGGGATTAGGATCTCTCAACTTACCCACCCAGTCACTTATTATTCACACAGTGGTGTCGGTACACGGCTGCCCTTCATCTCCAGTGTAGAACTCCTGCTTTCCTGTCATTATCGCACTTTACTTCCTGCCTGTCTGTTTATTCATCTCATCTATCAGGACAAGAGGACTATACCACACCTTCCTAATCTCCTGTGGTTTTTTGTGTGTCTCTCTGAACAGGTCCAGGCCTCTCCAGGGAGAGGGTGTGTCTGGATAACATCACACCATACGGGCCAGGTGGTGATTCATCCTCATGCAATATTAACACGCTCCAATGTTGTGGCACAAACACCAGCAGAATAGGGCGATGGGGGAAGTGTTAAAAAAAGGGTTGACTTACTTCCAACATTGACTTTCTGAGGCTTTACTGACAATAGATAAAAGAGCAACAACTTTCTCTAAACCCGGTAACAAACAGGATCTTAAGTAAGCCAACTACACTTGTAGTTACAGGGGTCAAAGGTCAAATCCTTAATCATTTTACAGCGCCCTCTGTTAAAACACCACCACACCACCTTTGTTTACACTGTGACATAATGCTTTGAAGACGTTTATCCCGCCTGTAATGTGTCGTCTCAGCTCTTGGTATCAGGGTGGTTACTTAACTGTGACTTCTCCACAAACCTCCAGGCTTTAAAATGTTTGATGACACATATAATATCTGTAAACACCTGAGTGGGACAGACAGACTTGTATTACAAGTTAAGATACTACAGGTTAGTGTTCTTTAATTTTCAACCATTCACACGTAAAAAGAAAAAACATGTCGCAAATTCTAATTTCCAGATCACACCTTGAAGCGTCCCTGATTGACAAAATTCCATCAGGGAAGCAGCAAAAGTTCAGCTCTATGCAAAGACATTTACATCATCCCACAAGCATTCAGAGTGACAAAGCTGCAATGAGAAACCATTAGGTTCCTGAGAGTGTTTTCGTCGTCACACACTCACAGAGGAGGAAATATCAGGTTACTGCACCGAAACAATGATAACAACAGGTGATTGTTTGGAAGTGAAGCTATTCAGTAATTTCCCACCTTTGAGTTGTCTGTGTTTATGTGTGTGTGTGTGTGTGTGTGTGTGTGTGTGTGTGTGTGTGTGTGTGTGTGTGTGTGTGTGTGTGTGTGTGTGTGTGTGTGTGTGTGTGTTCGGCATTAGATGACATGTGGACACTGTCTGACAGTTCAGCATTCACCAGCTGTGAATATGTTTAATTCCAACCACTATGTCATTCGATTTTTATCTTAACAGGACTAGACAGAGATTTTGTGCCAGTTCAACTGTAACATATTTAAATCACGTGTACTGAAATTTACTAGATGATAACAACAGGATAAACAAAGGCTAAATCTAGGATACACAGGGATGTTAGTTTCTGGTATGATACATCACACCTTTAAACTGTACTTCAACAAATGTCCACTTGAGGCTGGTGCCAGAATCCCAGGAGAACCCATTAACACCCATGTTAACATGCAGAGTATCGGAGAAATAAAAACATTTTTGGTCTGGGTGTTCCATTTCTCTATTGGTACACACTGGGCTGGGATCTTTCCATTCTTTCATCGCTTGGTGGAAACACAGCTTTTCCCAACTTTTGATAGTGTTGCATACCATACCGTACCGTACCAAACCGGACCGCTTTGTGGATCATAGCTCGAGACAAATTGAAGTACTAAGCTGTAGTCAGTCAGCAACTTTTAGTCAAACCTCTAACACCAAAGAACATGCTATCTTACAGGAAGTGGTCCACATAGACTTGATGTACGTAGACATTCAGATTGATGTGTCATCAGTTTAAAGACTCAATCTTGCGTTCCTAACATGCTGTCTTTTTCAGAAAGTGAAAGTATTTGTACAATTTCACCCTTGATGGACCATTTCTCTTTGTATTTTAGACTTCAATACCTTTAGGGCTGTAATACCAGACACAAGTGCTATTCAAAAGGAACCCTGAACCCTTCTATCATCAATCATTATGGTTTCTCAGTCTTGTTATACAATGTGAAGTGACCAAGACAAGATAAGCCAACTAAGGGATGTGCAAAGTGTTCTCTTACAGCCGAGACACCTAAGCCATCTTTGTCCTACTCTTTCTTAACACCCACCTGTCCTGCTCTTCTATAACCAATTTGAGAAAACCTTCTCACTCGTGTTGCAAATTGACCTGCTGTCCAAATCAGTCTGCGATTTTGCTTTTATCTCTTTCTTTTTCTCTTACAGTCCACCAACCTTTGCAAAATTTCCATTCTGAAGCTTCTCTTTCCTTTGAATCTTTTCAGCTCTCCTTCCAATTCCCCTCCAGCTTACCTGTGAACAGTTACTGCACTCTCACACTATGGCAATGCAAGGTTAGATGTCCACTGTCTGTTATTACAGGTATGCAACTGTCTTAGAAGCGACTCATCTATCTGAGAGCTGAAACTATTTTCTGTGAAGCACCCTGAGAATCAGGTGTCTCATACAGAAGCAGAAAAGGTGTAAAAGATATCTAGTGGACAGCAGTGACATCTGTATCAACATATTTTCACTCCTTAAAACAAAGTGTAAGTATCCAAATAAGTCATCCAATGAAAAAAAATGTCAGATTAAACTTTGTTATGTGTCTAATTTAAGAAAGATCAGACGCTGAACCGACTTACTTCAAACATATCTTATTTCTTGTCATGGAAAATGATCAGTGCCTCCAATTGGCCAAAGGGGCGTATGACAACATTCTTACCATGCTATCAATTAGCTCGTAACAAACTGACCCTAAGGGCTCATCATCTATTGGCCAAGACTGCTCCTACGTGGGATAGCAGCAGGCTCTGTGCCACTACCACTCATGTTCTGAATCTGGGCCTGAATTACACCCTCGCTATGCTCAGATGTCATCAACACAACCTTATCTCTGGATGCCGAGGCTTCAAATGCAACACATACTTTACTGAGGGGAGTGTGCTCATAGTCTATCAGGTATTACTTTGTGCCGGACGTCCTCTCTTGTTCAACCTTTTTTTTTCTCGTCTAAACCTGGGAGTCACCTCAGGAAACAAAGTATCAGTATGTACAAAGAAAATACAACAGAAGTCAAATCACCTGACTCCACCTATTCCAAAGAAACTTATTACGCTGGTTGTCAACACTGTAAAGGTTAAGTTTTCTTTGTGATAGTCGTTTCAATCCTGTTTAATTTCATTCTTAGTAACTATGGTGAGTGCTATCAAAAAGAGAGGAATGTAAAGTATGTGTGGTCAACACTGCTCTGAGAAAATAAGACAGCAGAGCTGGTATGAGACCAATGGGCCTGGCATTTACTGGAAGGTGTAAGACATGGGTTCTGGGAAGTAGCTTGGACCTATAAAATCTAACGCTTTTAAGCATCAGACTTGTTTCATTCATTTTGAAAACGTTTAAAGGTAGTGACAAGACCCAACTACAAAAGGAAATGGTTCCAAAGTTGTACAAAAAGCTTGGCCTTTTCTAGGAGCTTCTGTCTGGCAGGTTTAAAGCATCAGCTGGTTACAAAACATGCTCCAGAGAACACATGCAGCTACCCATACCATTCCCTAGCCTAGCTGATAAATGAGCTTACTTTGACCAGGAAGGCATGCAAGGGGCAGTGCCATGATCAAGCTGACAATAAAATCATCTTAGAGAGAGCAGCCAAATATCTGGAGAAAGCAGATACATTATGAGACATGTTTTCTATTAAGCTGTACACATTATTTTAGAAGTGAGACAGCAGTCTTTCCACAAGCAAAGACACACGTTGTCTAGTTTGGAAGGAAAAAGAATGAAGTGTCTGGAGGAAAAGGGAGACATAACGTCTTGGGTTATTTCGGTAAAGTGCAACGCAGAAATGTTGCGTGTAGACAAAAACAAGGGTCCATTATATTTAACCTTGTGACTTGCACCTACGACCCTTTGACACTTGACCCTTGACCTGTGACCATGGTGGCCTCTTGCTTGGCCTTATTCTTATTGAACCATGACACTTAACAATGCTGTGACAGGGTGTGTTTTGTGTGTGTGCGTGTGTGCATGCGTGTGTGTGTGTGTGTGTGTGTGTGTGTGTGTGTGTGTGTGTGTGTGTGTGTGTGTGTGTGTGTGTGTGTGTGTGTGTGACAAATAAATACACTTGCAAAGAAATATATACTTTTTTAAAATGTGCAATCTTTAGAGCAAAAGTGTAAGAATGTAAAAATGTACTTAACCACCTTTTTGTTGAGAATGAGAAGAACTCTTATGCCTGTCCAATAATTAAGATGCTACAAACTAGGGGCACTCTAGCTCAGCTTAGCTCACCAGCAAAGCAGAGCTAGGGTGACAAGGAGGACACCCCAAGCATGGCTCTACCCAAAAGTAAAAAAAAACTGTGATTAATATGTATCTCTGTACAGCACAATGATTTTCTTGAGTCTTTTAAGGAAGATATAGAAGAAGAAAGGACCATTACATCTTGGGAATTCAGCACTGGTGCCAGACTTTTGTCCCATGTCATCTAGTGGTTGACTGATATTGGTTTTTCAACAGCCGATGCTGATGCCAATAAATAGAGAGCAGGTCAGCCGATGTCATTTTGAAAAGGTAATGATGACTGGGGACATTTATAGCAGATGCAGAATACAGAATGGAAAAATTGACCCAAGGGGACATGCTAACCTTGCTCGACATCAGCAACACTGAATAGGCTGCCTGTAGTGTCTGCAGACGTTATTTGTTAATTTGTTTTAATCAGCCATGTGAGCACAGACATCAGCCAATCAATGCTGGTTATTTCAAAGTGATATTAATTGGCCTGATTGATCATTCGGCCAAATAATCTATCTCTTGCCACATCTGTTAAAAAGTTAGACTGTAAAATACTTCAGCATAATACAGAACATAGTATGTAATGTCAACAGGTTTTCTTTCATTGAAATGTGTGTCTGTTTTCTACACCATATGCAATTTAAATCCCAGTGTGTAAGTCAGGCATTAAGACAGCATTCTTAAATACCCACTGATGAGAAAAAAGTGACACGAAGTGATTCTGAGAGAAGAAGAGCAGTAAGAATACCGTCAGTGTTAAAGTAGGACGAGCGTTACTGTACATTATCTGTATATCCCTTTGACCCTGTCATCTAAAACAGAGCTCATAAAAACCTCACTGATAAGATTTATCTACTGCAGACTCCTTGACCCACACACACACACACACACACACACACACACACACACACACACACACACACACACACACACACACTCACACACTGATAAAATACGATAATTCAAACACTGTTAAATATTTCTGATGCACCACATAGGCAATAAATAGACAACAGACACCGACAGTGTAGCGGATGGGAAAACAGGCAATAAAACACTGCTGGTGTTTGAGACAATAGGGCACGTCTTTCATACATAAACATGTAGACTCTGACTTTTATTGCACATCTTTGAGCAAACATTTACAATATGTACACACAACCACGCTGAACACCAGCATGCTGCTCATTATCCCCTTCTGTTTTTATAACTTTTATGCTTCCTTCAGACTTGTAACGTTCACTTTTCAACTGTAAGTTTTAGTCAGTCACACACTCGCACATTTGGCAGATGGATCTGTCCTGTCCAGTTATTTGTCACAGGTTAGGGCGTCTGTAGTGGGGCAGTAGCATTTTGTTTAGTAATGCTTTTTTGAAATATGGATGAAGTAAAGTCTATTTGTGACACTCCAGAACACCATAATGGTAAAGCATAGCGCTTAAGCATAGCTTTTATGGTGCTATCCGCTGAGTTGCTAATAAACATGCTTATGACGAGTTATGTAATAGTGTTTTATCGTGAATTAGTCAATAATTACAATATTTAAGGTCACACATATTAATGTTTTGAAGTAACAAGTAACACTGATCATGCTATTGAAGTAGTTTGATATTGTTGCCCAATATCTATTGCTCTTAAATTTTTGTGGTATGGTATGGTACTCCTTTCAAAGGTAAGAAATGTCCCACCAGCACCACTAAAGCTAACAGACTTAGTCATTTAATGTGTAAAAAGTCAATGCATAAGGAGTGTTGTTTTAATTTGGTTTTAAAAGTGGAAGTTTCCTTGGCTGGAGGTCGTGACTTTTCTGGAGGGTTGTTTTTGTCATGGTGAGGTTGCCCATTTAAAAAAAAGGGACTCCGGTAGGCGTCAAACTACTTTTTTAACACTGTTACACAGATTCAGGCTAAAAAAAAAAAAAGGAAAAAAACAAACATGGAATTCTTGATCATGGAAAATACTGCTCACTCTCATTTAAGCAACACTGTAAGAGAGCTCATTGGCTGCTTCAGGCTCACCCTCTTTTAGTTATGACTAGTAAGGTTATTCAAACACCAAGAACCAAATCAGAGGTTAAAGTTTAAGCTCTGTAAACTTAAAAACACCTTAAAGATAAACTGGAAAGATGAGTCACAGAGTTGAGGTCATGTTTCAAACCATCCGTATTCTTGCAATATTATGAGTAGTTGTTGAACACCTGTGCTATGTTACACAGGCAGCATTGGGAAATATCTGTCAGAAACCTGCACGCTGGAGGGCAAACCCACTCCCTGCTGGAAAAAACCTTGACACACACCCAAAAACCCAACCCTTCCACCTATGGGCATGAATCTTCATCAAATTACCTCCCACTCAGAATTTTGATTTGCCTCCAGCAAGGTTTAGTCAAGGTGCTGTGATGCAAGTGCTCTAATTTCCCTTTCAGTGTTGATCTGACTAAACATCTGCGAGCATCGGCAAGCTCAGTCTAGTTTTAAATGCTTACCCACTGAGAGGACAATCATGCCACATTTGAAACGTGCAAAGCCTGTTCATCCAAGATTACAGTGGTTCATTTGACTTGAAGTTTAGAAACACAACACTGCAATAGACTGAGATAACCTCTGCTTGTCTAGTTCACCTGGTCACATGCAGATTTCATAAACTCTATTTAACAAACATAACAACTCTGGACAAGGATACTTGAACACTGTCAAAGTAGACCTTCCAACAAAATGTACATTACAGGCAAAAGATGTAAATCAAGTTGAGATCAGTCACAGTTAAATTTGTATGACAGCATGACGGATAAGTTGTTTGGTCATACCAGATGTGAACAAAAAGAGCACACAGAGTCGAAACTGCTCAGGATATGACACACATTTGAATTTACTGTATGTTCTAAGTAGAATAACAGACTACAAAAACATGGATGTTGTCTTCAGTGGCATTACACACTGGTGTCAGATCTGGGACAGTCGCTATGAAACACACAGTTAACAGTTGCCATATTGGATATGCTGCCTCAGTCTAACTTCTGACTGATGTAGAAACAGGCAAAGTGTTGGCCAGAGCCTTGTTACCTGGCACAGAGCTACAGTGCTGCCACCTATCAAGTCAGATGCGCCATCATTATGCCAAAATCTTAGCCTTGATACAACCAAAACGGATGATTTGTAAAAACAAATCATCCCCTGTATGGTTGTCACAAGTAAAGAAATTAAGACACCAAAACTGTTTTCAATGGCAGACTGTAAACATGGCAATTTAAAGTTATATTTTTTGGGCTTTTTGCCTTTATTTGATAGGATAGTGAAGAGAGACAGGAAATGTGGGGAGCAGAGAGGGGGGAAGACATGCAGGAAATGGTAGACCAGACGGGAATCGAACTGGCAACCCCTGCGACGAGGACTATAGCCTCTATATGTGGGGCGCTAAGACCGCTTGGCCACCAGCACCCCAACATGGCAATTTAGCATGGCCTAGGGGTCACCTTGGCTTCTGGAGCCTGCATCAAGTGGACACCCCAAGAACTGCATTTTTTTGCACTTCCCGTTGACTTAATTTTTCAACACAAAAAGTTACTGCTTCATTACTATGCAGTCAGCAACCATGCTTAGCATTCTGTTAGGCTGTACTCAGATCCAATGGAGCTTTGAGCTAAACTCTAACATCTAAATGCTAACATGCTGATGTTTCTCTGATATTTAGCAGGTTTATTGCTGAACATGCTCATGCGAACATGCTAACCAGTTGTTAGAATCCTAACAGGTCATTATGTAACATTAAAGTACAATAGCTACAAAACTCCTTACGTAATGAATTCTTTGTGAATTGTACTGGCCAACAAAACATCTGATGATCAAACTAAATTAAATGTCTGGGAATTATCAAATGCTTCCTGTGGGGACCATAAATGTGTGTGCCGAATTGTAATTCACATTGTAATGAATGATGATTAGACTGAACATTATAGAAGGGTCTGCTTTGATGGACCACTTCCCTTCACTAGGAGTTAGGAAGAGACTGGGAGTAGTTGAACAAACCATGGAAACTTTAACAATGGAAGGGGATTCTGTAAGTGTGTGTCTTTGATTGTGTGTATTCTCTAAACAAACAAGTGGGATCTCAGTGTACAGCATGTACACAGCAGTAGAGCAGAGGGCACTGTGCAGATCTCAGCCAACCACCTTCTCTTGGCACCAGTCCGCCTTTTGTTGTGGTTCCTGTCAGAAACAAAAGGTCCATGTTCCATCTCTTCAGTGGCACCCTAAGCCAGCAGCCCTCTTTGGAAAGAATTGCTTTGATCAAACATCCAAGACCCGACGTGCAGTCAGGGCCTGCTGACTGGCTTTAGAGCAAATATAGAATCTGCACAAAAACCAAAGAAATTACTCTAAACGTGTGCTAAGAATGACTGTATTTCAGTAAACACAGAGCTACAAACAAAAACATTTCCCTCTGTCCTCAGTTGGCCCTGTAGTGTAATCCAGACAGTTTAAGGTTGATTTCAAATACAGGTTTGATTCCAGGAAGGGTGGAGTACACTTCAACATCTTCCAAGTGGCCACCAAAATTGCTATGGTGGGGTGATGGCAAGTATTAAACATTTCCCACATCTACCATTAAATATATGGCACAGGTTTCTTCACTGCTTTTTTAGTAAGTGTGTAATTACTGTAAAGTCAAGGTCAGGGTGATTTGACTTAAGACCTGTGATTAGTGTTGTTCACAGACAGCCTGTACTCCAACCAGGTTAACCTCACTGACAGCCTGGATCAGCCCTGCTGAACTGTGTTTTTTACGAGTGTAGAAGTAATGGCTGTGTTGATTTCAGAACTTTGAGTGGCTCACTTTGTCAGATCAATCTAGCAAAAACATATTCATTATGATTATTTTGCCATGGTTATTTACAATGGCATTTTGACAAAAATGTATTTGCAATTTGCTGCATATATAATACAGCAACTCAAGCTCAGTTGCGTTGGATCTTACACTTCATGTTTGACTAGGGAGTTGCATATTTAAAAAAAAAAGAAAAAGAGTGCCTCAATAAATGGTCAGCAAAAGTGAATATATACTGTTCCTGTCAGGCTGCAACAACATCCAAGATAACAGTGTAGCCTGGGAGGCAAAACTCAGGGAAAAAAAATCTTTAGAAATCTCACTCAGTTCCTGCATATGGTAAAACGGCAACCTGTGTAGGGATGTGCATGTTTACTTATCTAAACAATGTAGCTTTATCACCCTCGCTATTTAGCAACAGAATTACTGTTGGCTCAAAATATTTTTCATATGTTGTGTCCAAGCAGCAACCTCCGGTCTCAAACTATGAAGCCCATGCGGAAGTGTTATAAACTGGAATTCATCGAGAACCCGCTTGAGGCTGGCTGCAGAAACACCGGAAACCACATAGACACCAATACAAAAAAGATGATCTTTGCAGCATTAATAAACATGTTTAAAGCCTGGTTCAAAAAACAGCTTAGCTCTACGTAGCTCATTTCTATATCTGTACAGACTGTACGGGGGGAGAATTTTTTTCTAACGCGACAGTTCAGAAGATATTAAGATTACGAGTTTTTGCCCAAATAAGGACATGACTGACTTGACTCCCGGACTGGAACACATAGCTGTTGGCTAAGAGGCTCAAACTCCACCCCTTTACGTCACACTATGCTTGGTTGAGGTCTGCATTTCCAATATGGCTGCCACCGTCAATTGGCTTCAAAACAGCGCTCAGGAACAGATGGGTGACGTCACAGATACTACATCCATTATTTATACAGTCTATGGTCTAAGCTGCAGCCCAGCCATCCGCCATCAGATGTGGCTGTAGTGCCGGTACTGCTATAATGTTATAAATTTCTACTACCCAGATGTAAACAAGCACAGATTACACATGGCATCTCACAGTGCAGCACAATTTGACAGTATTTTGATCTGGAAAGTGGAGACAAAAATGTATGTAGGCTGTCTCTCGTTTTTGCGCAACCAGCACAGGCATAGGAACATTAACCTAGGAAGGAGGGCTGAAAGCAAGTGGTGCTAGCTCTGCTGATGTTAGTCTTACTCAGCAAACCAATTTGACATTGGTTACCCACAGACTCTGTACCCCCTTGTTTATCCACTTTGAATAAACTATACTCAATTTGGACTGTTTTCTGAGTGTTATTTTTTTTTACTTTTTTTACTAGTCAGTTGATCTAAATTCCATTTAACAAATAGGAAACTAGTCACTTTGGAACATCCCTGAAGCTGAGCAAAGGCGGTTGATAGGTCTACACCCCTACCTTGTACTACAAATATGTAGTATAGTCAGTAAAATACAAGGATGTGATATTTCAAACTGTTGCCTTTAGCTCTATGAAAAATGCTGTTGCTGCCGTTAACTGTTTCAAACCCCAGGTACAGTAATGTGAAATACCTAGTACAGAAAACAAGCCTAAAGGGTAAACAAGACAGAGAAAATTTGAATAAAACCAACACTGACAAGGTTCTTATATTAAGATAAGCAACCATATTCAAACAGTCTTAATTAATCCAAACCAAGGCCAACAATTCTCTTGGGATATTACTTTGGGTTATTTTCCACGATAGAGCCAAGCAAGCTTCACCCGGAGACAATGCATTATTCATGCACTGTAATTTCATTTCCCTCAAGACAGCGTTTGTGTTATAATAACCCAAGAAATTCATTTTGAACAGAGATGGGTTATCTGTAGCAGTTTGAAATAAAAAAAAAACTGCTTTTCATTACAAGCTAATAGACTGGCCCTCACAAGCCTGTCTGGTTCCCTTTGCTTAGAGAATCTAAACTAGCTGTGAAAGCAGACCCCAGTCTCTCCCTGTACTGCAGTGCGTGCTCTAGTAATATGTGCAGCACAGGCCTCAATAATGTGTTATCATTAATGAAATCAAGTAGGCAGAGTTAACCGACTCGTCAGCCTGACTGACTTGTTGCCAGTTTGGCTGACTAACAAGTTGGTGAAGTAGCTCAGTAGGCCGGCTGGCTCGCCCCATTTTTCCCGCACTATTGTGGAAACAGGTCGAGTGCATTGTCTTTGTACAAAGAGGCCATGCACGACTCACAACAAAAAGTGACATCAGCGCAGAAGGAAAAAACAAAAACACTGCAGGGGGGCGAGGGAGCAGAGGAGGAGGAGGAGGAGGGGGCAGGAGAGCTCCCGGGCCATTCTACCCACAACTGCAAGGAAGCTGATATTCAGCTCATTTAGGGCAAAGCATTACGGGAAAGAACTGCTGACAGAAGACATTACATTTGAGGTGCTTTCCAAGTTATGTTAGTATCTAAATACAACATTTAACTCTAGCAATAATCTTAAATTTACTGTTCATTATGGACTGCAAAATCCACGCTGAACAATTGTCATGCATCTGAAAAAAGATAAACAAGGTTTAAACAAGGAACTTAAAGAACTTCAAATGGTTGTCAAAGGGGCTAGCTTACATTGCAGTGAATTGTAATTGCTGTTACTCGTAATGAAATTCACTTCACTGTTTTGTTCCCTTTGAAGAACTCAAATCTTTTCACCCTTAGAGGCTTTAAATCCCTCCACGGCAACATAAACAAACCCGTAAAGAAGTTACGCTTGTCACTCTCAGCTTTACAGCTAGAAAGAGATTATTCAATCCAGGCTAAGCAGTTAAGGAAAACACTGAAAATAACAAAATAAACATTCACATCCAAAGAGTGCAGATCGGTTATCAGTGGTATCTAATGAATTTTAAGTGTCTGTAAGTTTCATTCAGCTCAGAGGCCTGCTGGCTGTGTGTGCAGAGGGGCCTGCTGACAAGGATTGGCAATTTCTCCTTAATCTCGGAAGGAATTTATTTTCTGCAGGGCCAGAAGCTCTCGTTCATGATTGGGAGAGGAAATAGGAAATGACTGAAGAAGAAGACAGACAGAAGAGGGTACTTTGGAGATGGATGGAGGCCGATAAGACAGTAGCACAGACAGAAAAGCTATAGAGGAGCAGAAGAGGTAGAAAGAGATGTAAACAGAGAGACACCCCACCCTGAAGCAGGTTAACACAAGCAAGCAGCTGGTTAAAAAGCAGAGCTGATGGCAGTTGAGTGCGGTTGCTCTTATTTGCCTGTGTATCTGCAAGTTTGCACAGCACAAAGACGCCTATTGTCCAATGGCAGAAAACAGGGCCAAGGAGGCTTATGGCTGAACATAATGTCCATCTACATGTAAGGCGACTCTAATCATACAAATCAGTCATACACACAGAACACCTTTTCACAGCCCCAGAGTCTAGACAGAGAAACTTCGCTTTAACTGACACACAAAACACGTTAGAGAAAGGGGAGCGAAGAGTCTGATCACTTACTTTCTTCTTCGTTCGCATGAACAAATGATGCTGCTCTTGACAGAACATCCAGTGGTGTCTCCATGCTTGGATGCTTGTAAGACAGAGAGAAGAGCACAGAGCTTAAAATCTTTCTGACATCTATTTGGCTTTCATCTCTCTCCATGACAAAAAAAAAGTGTGTACATTTGATAGATACCAATCTAATAGGTGCTGCAAAGGTGATTCATGATCACACTAGTTGCAAATCAAATCACTATTATTCCTGTGGTAAATAAGGCTTGGTGCCATTACAGTTCATTAAATATGTTTCAAGACAAGTACCAACTTGATAACTTAAAGATCTTGTGTGACTTAACGTTTCAACAGTAATAAGTGCCTTTTAAAGCATGTGAACATGAACTTTTCATGAGTAAAAATTACGGTCTTGCTAATATTAGGTTTAACATAAATGCTGCAACTGTAACTAACTTTAATTATATGTGGATTTGACGATTTTTTTCTCTATAAAGTAATACTTTGGTAAGAAAAAATGCAAAAGAAGTGATATAAAACCATGGCTGATGGACCAGATGGAAGCAGAATATTTAATGGCTTGTTATTGTTGTTTAACATATTTCAAGTATACATTTTAACATCAAAACATATGGTGATATATTTGCTGTTGATTAATTAAATGATTAAGGGTCCAAACATACAATAAAAACCATGAAAAACCTGTTTCTGCGTGAGTACTTTATCAGTTTAAACATGTGTTTCAGTAAACGACAGTACCCTACTGCTTTTTAAAGGGGGTGCTTGTATTCAGTGTTAATTGTTCTCTGGTTTGTTAGGTTAACTATACCCTTCCTGTGATTTCTGCAACCCGTCATCAGACCTTGTTTCAGCATTATATGAGTATTAGTCCTAGAATGTGGAGCCTTCAGTCTGGCAGCGCTATGAAAGGTATGTGTGGATAAAAAACGCACCAGCGCGCTTCTCTTCCCTCTTTGTGCATTCCTTAGATACCTTTCCCTCATTTCTCCGAGATAAATACGGCTTGAGCAGAATTCCTGATTAAAAAGTTCCCTGCGACTTCAAACTAATTTGCAATCACGAAAGTTGTATTATGCCTAACAGCATAACACTTTCTACGAGGTGTACTGGCTACACACTGTGACAAACTTTCGTTACGCAGTCTCGGGGCGAAACTGAAACTGAGTAACTAGTAACAAGTGCGGCCACATTTATTCTAGACAGACCTGTGTTTATATCAGCTTGACTGAGCCTCCAGGAGTCACTAATCTTGATGTTTTTCTTACAAAAGAAATGTATCGCTGCTTTATTTTACGACTTTGTTTTCGGTCCACTCACCCTGAAGTCCACAAAATCTCCGGTGAGAAGCAGATGTTGCTGGAGTGGGTTTTTGACATGAGAAAGTTTGGGTACCCGCTTTCATATCGTGAGATGAAATATCATAAGGAGCATTCGTAAAAGCTGATGTTATTTTACCTCCCCCCTTCTAACATCTGTAATCTGTTGTGACTCTTTATTTGAATGGCTGAATATCTTACAATATAAGATTTAACTGCATCCAAAACAGTCTCAAAAAGAGCGCACTCTCTCTTCCCACAAACCCGAAACAATGTCAGACACACACAACTTAATGTTGAGCAGCACACATACCTCCTTCAAGCGCCACTTTGCAATCTTCCAGTATAATAATGTCCACACAAAAATACAGAAATAAAAAAACAACATACAAAAAACACAGATATATTCCACGGGGACTGGAAAAACAAAAAAGCCGCGGCTTAACGAACGAGCAGAGACAATAGTAGCAGAGCTGACGGCACAAACTTGGTTGTAGGCTAAACGAGGAAGAGGAGGAGGAGGGAGGGAGGGAAGGAGGGAGGGAGGGCAGGAATGCCTGGAATGATGGAATTCAGTTCCTAGCAGGTGGTGAAAGTGAAGCGCACTGATTGGTTGAAGGCTGAAGCAATGATATCAGCATAAATTATGATAATGAGGGGTTGCGTCACATCCTCTGGAGGTGAAGCTGAGTGGCGACTACAGAGTGTACCGTGCTTATTAATACTTTAAGTGTCCCTCAGTAAGACAGTAACAAGCAACTTCCCAGTTTATGTTGTTCCCATTTAGCTGTTAATCTTTCTTGATTCCATATTGAACCATAATATTAATAATAATAATAATAATAATAATAATAATAATAATAATAATAATAATAACAATAATAATGCATTTTATTTATAGGCGCCTTTCTTGACACTCAATGTCACCTTACATTATTAAAACAAACAGAGTTTAAATAACAAACAGTAATAAAATAAATTTTAAAAGTTTTAAAAGAATGGACAGTGGAGTTGTGGTCAGATGGAGTAAGCCAGTTTAAACAGATGAGTTTTGAGTTTGGATTTAAAATGTGGGAGTGAGTCAGTATTACGAGGGTCAGGTGGGAGAGAGTTCCTTAGACGGTAACAAGGCGAGCAGGGGGGACAGTGAAATGCATGGAGGAGGAGGATCTGAGGGTGCGGACGGGTGTGACAGTATGAAGGAGGTCAGAGAGATATGTAGGGGCAAGGTTGTGTATGGATTTGAAGGTGAGGAGAAGTATTTTGTAGTTGATCCGGTATGTGATGGGGAGCCAGTGGAGCTGTTGTAGGATGGGTGTGTTGTAGGATTTTATTTCTAGGAGACAACTGGTTAGGGAAGAAGGTGGATTCCAAATTGAACCATAAAGGCCTACTGTGTATATTTACACTGAAATCACATGTAGTTTGCCAAACATGCTACACTTTGAGCCTCTTTACATAGCACTCTTCAACTGGATACAAAAATTAAAACAACTGGTGATAACACACGATAATGTATGCAGCTGTTAATGCCGATTAATATTTAGTTTATTTTTTAATGTTTTAATAATCACTTAATTCTGGTTATAACTAAATGTATTGATATAAATATCCAAAAGGAAGAACACACAACAAACTTTGAAGACTAAGGAAGTCTACCAGAATGTGAGATGATTCATGTGCCCTTTCGCTGAGGTCATTTTTGAAAGCATGACTCATGACGTAGTGACAAGTACAAGAGTGGATAAAAACAAGTGACTATCAGGAAGTACTTGGTACTGCCAAAATGATGAAATGAGGGACCAGTGGACTTAGACACAGCACTGATCCCGGCAAGTATATTCTTTCTGATCCTTTTCTCTCAGGAATTTAAATGCAAAAAAAATAAAGTCATCATTCATAAATTTAAACTGAGACCACTCATAACAAAATGCTTTATTTGCTCCTTATAAATCATGTCTTTAAATCTATCATATGTGTTTGACCATCATGATTACTGTTCCTAGTTGTATTATGTTTTACAGAAAAATGCTACAGACTGGAAGGGCATATTTTGATTTGTCAAAGCAGGTAAACAACTGGTGTATCCACTTACTTTAATTATTATTTTGCTCAATTGTGGTTGCATGATGCCACTCAGCCAATATGCAAAACAAAAGGACCCTAAAACTGATACACCTAAGTGGAATGCAGTCTTAGGAAGTTATTATAATACTTCCTCTTCCTGCGTTAATGTGAAAATGTCAGCAGAGAAAAGGGCACATAATTCTGGTGATTTGACAACTAGCATTATAGTAAAACAACTTTAAATTGAACCGCACAGTGTTAGAAAGATATCCTCTTAAATTGAATGCCCAAATTTAGATCTGTCAAAATCAGGTTTGCTTAGTTGTATAGCAACATGTATCAAAATAATAAGTGAGTCTAGTATTAATGTGCAATTAAAAAATACATTTTAAGCAACTTTTTAAGTAAATCTTTTTGTTATAAAAGTTGAGAGTCAGGCATCATAACTCTCATTTTAAACAGGGGTAGCCAAGAAATTCTCAATTAACAGAAACAATCAAAACACTTCTGCAAAAATGTCTCCGGTATAGTCAGAAACATGACAATCAAAGATGCAATTCTATTTAAAAGTTTATTAAACCAATTTCTTGTAACTGAGTTAGACAACGCTTCAAGTGTAATGGAAAAAAACAATGCTTTTTCCAACAGAGATTTCCAGTTGTCAATAAGAGCAGCTCATAATGCTGAGGTGGTGAGTACAACAGATGTTAATCATGAGGAACATGTTCAGCATATCATAGATTTTCTCCTATTTACTAAAGAAGAAATACCAGCATGGATAAGCTTTAACCATCAAAAATGGTAAGAATGTGAAATATAAAGACATGTAAGATTGGAGCTCTTTGGCAATGTAAGAGGAGAATATGAAGTGTATCTGTGCAACATTTCACACCAATACAGACAAAAATGACCACAGGAACATCATGCACAATTCAGGCTTCTCCTCTGCTGCTCATCATCATCTCGTTGAGGTAGAAACACACATAAAAAATGCACGAACACACTCACATGTTTCAAAATATGACGGTGACACCAAAGGCTTTCCCTTATTATTTCTCACAGAACTCTAGTTTGCAGTGCTCACATTGATTTGGCGCCGAGGCGCCAGACATGTTTAACAGTTCCTCGACAGTCTCTGTGGTCATTATCCAGGAAGGTCCATTGTGTACTACCATTAAATTTCCTCCCTTATCCTGGTCCAGCTTGTGAAATGTCACTCTCTTTTCTACCACTTCTATTATTTGCATAGCAAAGGGCAGCAGTGCAGCATTTCTACACTATTCAAACAAAGAGTCATACCTTGAAAGTTGTGTTATTCAGGGAGGATGTGCAGAGATATTGAAAAGAGGGAAGCTTGTGGTTGTTCCACAGACACGGTTTGTTTCAGGGTAAAGAAAAAAATCAAAGGATTATCGTTGATTGTCTTAGTGATGGTTATAGAAAAAGACAGCTCCGGGTGAACAGACAGGATCAGGACATCTGGGAGACAGACGGCTTTCTTCTCCAACCCTTCCACATCTTTATCAGTTTCTTAGAGCTGTATGACACCGTTTTCCAAACTCCTAGAAAGGGTGGGGACAGTAAACACACATGGCATTAACAATCACATAACAAGAACACTAAGCCTCATTCTTAGAAAATAATGTTCTTAAAACCTACTTATGTAGTTTTTAAAGAAGATTCTTACACTGACCAAGTTGTCTTATCTGGGATTAATTCTTAGCTAAGAACAAAATCAAAGGGCGCACAAGAGCACTCTTACTCACATCTGAGTGCTGATGTCAGTGCAAAATCATTGCTTATTATGTCTCTCCATTTAACAACTTTATGTCATTAAAAGACATTTACGAATACATGATTTAAATGTAGTCAACTTTTATTTCAAACATATAATGTTTGTTTTGAACAGCAAAATGTTAATTATGAATATAATATGTAAGAGCCAGATTCATGTTTTGGGTCAAGCTTTGAAACACATTGTTTATTGTGCCACAAGGTGTCATCGTTTTGCTCATTAAGGGCACAGGTATAAAAGTACGTCACCGCCTGGGTATCAGATGTGTGTCTTGACCCGGAAGGGCAGTTGGTTTTTGACCGTTGTTGCGTTATCACGTTGTCACGTTGTTGCCTTGTCACGCTGTTACGTTGGATGCTGTGACGCTGCGTCGGCAGGCGGCATGGAGAACCGCGTCTAAAATGTTTGTTCGTACAATGAAGGAGAAACTTGTGGACGCTGTCTAACTGTTCGTACGGTGATGCAATAAATGGATTGTATGGTGCTGCAAACCAAAGTTACGCCTAAGACCTGTTATTTCAACAACTACAGTAAACGGTATTGTATGGACAAACATATGACAGTACAACGCGTAAGCCAAGTCATTCCCGGGAGATATCAAAACACACAGGCAGCTTTAGTACAGGACTAAGCTTCTATATAATATATTATATAGTAATATAATTTAAAAAATATCAGATCTGAATCAGCTTTATTGGCCAGGTAAGTAAGCCTATAGGCATGAAACTTTAATTATTATTTCAGTTTAAACTAATATGTATAAGCTAACATGAAATAATAATATAGTCTACAATTTAGATGATATGTTGAAAAGTAGGAATATTCACATAACAATTATAACCTACAAACAATTATTTAATGACTTATCTGTCATTTATTAGTTTTACAGCAGCAGCTTTTAGAATGAAGTCACAGTTAAAGAGTGTTCATTATGAAAAAAAAAAGCCGACATATGGTCAGTGTCTCTTCTGTTTCAGGGAATCTGAGATTTCTTAGATTTAGGATCAAACTTTGTGATTTCACTTTATCTGTTCTGCACTCGTTTCTGATTTCTGATTGCAGTGCAGTGTGATTAAAACCTTCTCTGAATGAATGAAATCATCAAATTAATTTGTTGTTATTCACTTCTGGGACTCCAAAAAACATGTAAAAATAAATCAGCTTGTTTATGTTTCACTTCCAGCAGCACTACCTCTGTTTCAGAACTACTACTTTTTAACTTTAGGTCCGGTGTGCAATCAATGTACAATTTAATTTGCGCATTTCCACTGTCTCTTTACTTCTCCTCTCAACCCTGTGTGATTTCTGTGTGTGCACATCGCACTGCAGAATCATGCCCTCTGTGGGCAGTAAAGGGGCGTAAACCTATGCTAATTGGAAACATGGCACATGAGCTTCAAACTTAACAGGACTTGGTACTCATCAATTTAAGAACACACTCTGGAAATTTAAGAACAGGCTTCTCTTAGAACAAACTTAAGAACATATAAAAAAAAACTTTGGTAGATGCTTGTGAATGAGGCCCACTGTTGATTTAATACACAGGTTTTTGACTAAACTCTAAACATTTCTTGCTTGTCCAAAATATTTTTTTAATAGTGAAAAATCTGTCCAAAGATAGTATTTTTTCTATTTAAAAGGGGGGTGCAATAGCTTCGGATTATGCCAAAAGGCTAATTTTAAATGCAAGGAAATAGCTAGTACTGCCGAAAGTTAGTCATTTAAATTGAAGCGGTTATCATATCTGTTCATGTGATGACATAAGCAGCAACCAGTTAGTTTAGCTTCTTAGACTCTCTGTCTCTCTCTAAAAGTTAACAGAATCCACCTTCAAGCACACGGACCTCATACCCCTAGAAACATAATTTGCACATTTCTTTATTTTGTTCTTGTATAGATCATTAAATGTGATATAATGTGATCATTTTTGAGTTTGCAGGGTGCTGGTAGGCAAGTTCCACTAGCTTTTTTTTTCCAAGTCTTGCTGTTCACCCAGTCTCAAGTCCTAATCCTACCCTAAGGGTTTAGTTCAAAAGCTGGTGTACAGATAGTGGAATCTATCTCGTTTAGTAACTCTCAGCAGAAGAGCAAATAGATATCCAGCTTAAAATGTCAAAGTATTTCTTGCTGAAGCACCAAAGAAACTTCTACTAACAAGTCCTGACAGTATGAAATGTACTGCAGGATGCTGCCAAAAATTCAAACAACCAAAGAAGAAAAGAGTGCATACCAGCTGTAGCGATGCCTTTGATGCTCTGTGTTATACTGGAGGTCTTTACAATAGATGAAATACCTGAGGGAGAACAAGCACAGGGTTTAACATGCTAACACAGCAAAACAGTTAATATGTCATCACTCTGTATTATGATATCATGGTGATAATTGTTGCCCTAGGCCACATCATGTACTAACAATTAAGCCTTCTATTAACCATTTATACCTTCCTTTGCTATACTTTTTTCCTGCTCAGTCTACCCCTTAATTCACTATGGGTCTACATTTCAAACTTGCAACCAGCCTAACTTCTTCCACAACATAAAACTACAAACATGTATATATGAACTGTCTTTTTAAATAACCCCACTAAAACAAGGGCGTTAGAAATAAGTATAACTATAATATTTTTTTATTCAAATCTATCCATCTCATCACTATCATAATTTGTTTCTGTCTCTATCTCTGTCTCTGTCTCTGTCTCTGCCTCTGCCTCTGCCTCTATCTATCTATCTCTATCTCCTCTATCCAACCCCAATTCGGTCGAGACAGATGTCTGTCTAACATAGGTCTGGTTCTGCTCAAGGTTCCTGCCTGTTAAAAGGAAGTTTTTCCTTGCCACTGTAACTAACTAACTACTGGGAGGTGCAATGCTCATGGTGGATTAAGATGAGATAAGACAGACTCCTGTCAGTAAGAGGGGACTGGACCTTATCCTGTCTTGGTGTGGGGTCTTTGTTGATAAATTAACACAGAGTAGACCTGCCATGTTTGTAAAAGCATCTTGAGATAACGTTTGTTGTGTTTTGGCACTACATAAATAAAGATTGATTAAATATGAAGGAATAATACATTCCAGCATTCAAAAGTAACATTTCCCAACCTTACATTTTGGAAGGTCTTGGACCCTGTTTGTTACACCAGCTGTCTAATTCTGACAATGCAAGGCAAGACGATGCATCATGAATCTGATGTTATGTTTAATTTAATTACTACTTCTTACATTTTCTAATCTATCAGCACCTACCTGCTTTACTTTGCAATATCTTCCTACTCCTTTCTCTATCGTTTGATTGTCTAAATGTTAATTCCCTCCCTCCATTCCACTTATTCTCCAACCCTCACCTTGCTGTACGACAGCTCCGCAGTCTGGGTCCTGAGCAACCTGCAGCAGGATCTCCTCCACATCTCGGTTCTTCCCTGGAGGGTCGACCAGCTTTGTGATCTTCTGCTGGAGTGTCCGAGGTAACGCCATCAGCTGGATAAACTGGCCCTCTGGGCTTTTGTCAACCTGCCAGAACACAAAGAAGAATACATAAACACACATACAGTGTGAGCAAAAGAACCAAAACTCACATACACAGATTTCGCTTAAAAGAACTATACTGTTGTTGAGTCAACAGTGAATAAACTGCTTAAATAGGAAGATATCATGGTGACAAGCACATGCCTGTATACTTGCTACAATCAAATATATACTTGGTAGTTGTTCTCATTATCAATGTAATACTGTAAACTGCTAATATTTCAAAGGTTTTGTCTCACTCTCAATTAAAATTCAGGATACAAGAAACCCAGAGCCCATATCTATTGTAGTATCTGTACTATTAATCAAAGAATGACAGCATGTCAATAAGTATGGTCTTATAGGATTTTTTGTGGGGCTAAAAAAAAACCTCAATCTTTAAAACATCAACCAAAGTCTTGCAACTAAGAGAATCAATTAGGAAAAAATAAAGGTTCTTTTAAGTCCACAAATCAACAGCCCCTCAGTCTGGAGTCGCTTCATGCACCTGTGATTTCTTCTGCTCTGACTAATGATGTAAAAGGGCACAATTCTTTTGATATGCCGGGCTAATGACAGCACTGTTCACTGCAGAGTGTGTTACTCACACACAATTGACACAAACAATGGGCTGTTTCTCCCAACCAATTACTAAACATGTTATTCAAGGACACCCTGGTGAGTGCTTCAGTGACGTGAGAGGAAGCCTGCCAAGAGTCGTAAAAAAAGTTGAAAGACGAAGATGCCTCACGTTAAAAAATAATCGATATGATTCAATGAAAAACATTTTCAATCGTGTTGTTGAAACTGTAAACTGAATATACTGCAAATATAACAGCTCAGTGCCAAGCCGGTCATGCCACATTTACCACTGAGTACCCAGGATGTAAGCACACACTGTACTATCTGATCTACTGTATGTTATTTAATGCAGTACATGCTATCAATTCATGAAAGATACGTACTTCTGTATGCTTTTGGAAATATTGATTTTAATATTTTTAGGCTAAAGTTTCCAGGCGTCGTATAATTTTTAAATTTCAGGGGCATTAGTTCAAGTCAGCAGAGCCTTCATTTATGCAGCAGATGTCTTTTTGATCCATAGTTGCTTAAAAGGAATGACATATGAGTGCAAATCTAACATTAATGTCAGTGGTTTTGCTTCACAGGGTCATAAGTTGAAAGAAAAAGTACAGCAATGTTCTGTTTTGCTGCCAACATACCCAGTGAGGTGATAACAGCAGGTGGTCTTTTGTGCATTTGTATGTGTGCCATGTTTTACCTCCAGTTTTCCTTGCTGGGACTTATAGACCACCTGAGGGCAGTCCCGCAGGATGTTGCTGTACAGAATACGAAAGTGCTGAATGTTGTCTTGGACAATATTTGTCACCTTGGATTTATCTTCTCCAATCACCATTCTGAAATCCCCTACAGTGACACACAAAGATTAAAACAGATATAATCTATACCATATGTAGTGCTGATTACAAGCTTTGCTTTTATCACATTAACAAATACTGAGATATTAACAACTTTTTTATCGGCTTCTATATTGACCAAAAAGAAATCATTATTTATCTGCTACACTTAAAAAAAATACCTTTACTCTGCTAACTAGAAATTAAAACAGATGTGTGTGAGTTTGCCTGTTACATATGGAAACAAGGTACAAACTGTATTTCTATATTTAATCAGTAATGCAGAACTCTGAGAAAATGATGTCTGCTTTTGTCAAAGCATGCGGTCATCCTATCCACATGTATGTGTCTCACTCTCACCTGCATAAGAAAGCCCAGCTATCTGCAGAAAAAGGTCTTCCTCAGTGAAGCTCTCAGGCAGCATGAGGAAGGAGGCTGTCACTGCACTCTTCAGGTTTGCCACCAAAGCAGCTCGGAGTTTTCCATTCTCACTCTGTACCAGCATTTTCACCTGTACAGGAACACATTAATGCATGGATGCAAGATACACTTTAGCAAAACATTGGAAATAATTGGTTAATTTTGTTCTAAATGTGCAACAATTTAAACACTGTATTCTTTAAAATAATTGTCACTGTATCAACATGTTTTTAAGTATCTTAAAAACTTTGGTTAAACACTTGACAAGTTTGAGAATAGGTGGTCAGTCCAATTAACAACTGCTCAATAAAAATAGCAACTTTCAACACCTCTGATCATGATACTTACCGGTTTGTGTAGACGTCCTGCCACATACAAGGTCTTCCAGTGTAACATGTCATTTATCAGAGAGTCTGTACTGATCACACCATATTTGATAGTCTGAGAAGAAAAGAAGGAGATCATACAGTTTTTTTACTCTTAAATCCAGACTTTTTGGTTTGTAGAAGATGCAGTAACATATAAACTGGAGACAGGTCACTTACCCTCCCGTCCACAGGTACCAGTGTGTTGTAGTACACCGAAGCCCCGTGTTCATTTTGTACATTGCTGATCATTGTGGGCCCGAGCAGCTTGAGTATGGAGTAGTGTTTGCGATTCTGCAGCAGATTCATGGTGTGCCACGTCACTGGGTCATCCACGGCAAACACAAAGTCCAGCATGTTTTTCTGTGTATATGAGAGGTAAACACAACAGAAAACATCACATCATTTGGAACAATAAGTTATTCACTTTGTTACATGTGATAAGTAAGGTAATAATTTGTCATTAACTTCAGTGGAATCATATTGTGAGCACAGTCAATAATATAATGATGCCTCTGTGAGCTACAGAAAACTACTGTGTCCTTAGCAGACATTTATCTATTCATTTTATTTTCTGTTTTCCTGTGATTACAAGTCATTTACTACTGTTTTCTCTTATTGTATATGTCTCCACTTATTTATCTCATTATCTCTAGATAACAACCCTGGTTTTCCTGTGGAAAGTCACTTTCAGGTTGTTTTTCTTGAGAGCTGGACTTATTTTTCTTGTTATTTCAAATAAACAAGCTATTTCCCCAACCCAAGAGAGACAATTTTCTGGCAATGTAGAGAACAAAATAAAAGGCTGGTCACTGTGAAAGGCTGAACCATGACATGCCTTGCTGCAAATCCCCACACTACTGGGCTAAATTAAGCCTTTGCATTTCTAGATTTGATTTGTGCTTCTGAAACTCTGGGATGAAATGATGTTGCTGTCTGAGTAAAATATACAAAACAATATGTATAGATTCATGAGGCTTCCACAGAAATCAAAGCACATAACAGTTTTGGTGTTTTTTGTTAGATTTGGGGTATTTATTTGGATATTTAGAGTGCTTATTTACAGCATGAACATATAGTTTCATTTATTTTTAACATGCAAGCTAGTATGGAATATACTAATTTCTATTTCCCTTATGAATAAAGTCACTATGCACTGCTTACATCTAAAATATATGTAGTTTTCACAATTAGTATCCGACGTGGGCAGATAGGGTAAATAGAGCATTATAAGTGATTACCTTCTATTGAACACTATACAATACACTCTACATACAGTTGGTACACAATGACTGTGAGTGTAATTAGTGTTTTTTTTCTCTTTTCTTTTACAAATTCATTACCTTTAACTTAAACATGACACTCTAAAAAAGAAAGGAAAATACTTCCTCAGTCTTTTACTTTAAATCAAAATAAAGAATGGCCGTACCTTTTCATGTACACAAATAAAATTATGCCCAGGACATAGTGGTTATTTACATTCTACCATGTATTTTGGTTAGTTAAACATACCTATTTTTACTATGTTACCAGTGTAGCGAATATAGTAAAAAGTAAAATGAAATAAAGAAACAAAATAAAAAGAAACAAAATATTCCAACTTCTGTAACTATGAACTAGGGTTTCTTTCCACAATGTACATCTCAGATAAAATCTGACCTAATTGGTTTTATGTACTCTATCCAGTTTTCCCAAATTCTTTTAAGTCTATCCACCTCCAGTCTCAAAGAACAAGTTAGCTTTTCCATCACATATATATTGTGTATTACTGGCCTCAACCTTAGGTGCCTCATTCTTCATCTTCTTCTTGTAATTGCTTTTTTGCTTGCAATCAGCATTATTCTATAAATATGTCTATCCCCAAATCTTGTAAAATGTATGCCCAATTTCGATTAGCTTCTCTTTTAAAGGAAAAAAAGTCTGCTTGTATTTATTCACACGTGTGAAGATTTTAAAAGCTACACCCTGATGTCACTGTAACGAACATGTGTATCTGCAGTGCAAATATTGAACCTGTCACTACTAAGAGTTAGTAAACTGTCATGACAAACGTGCTTACCTCCATCTGACCTTGGCTGGTCCCATGTTGTTTGAATACACCGGATCCATAAGCAAATGCTAAACTGATGTCCTGAGGAAACTGAGACAAAATCCGTCTGTAGACCACGCTAGTGTTGTGCAAAGCTGGAAGAGTCATTTTGTATTGAACTAGCGAGGACAGCTTTCCAAGAACGACACACGCGCGTGTTTATCAGCGGGTTAACCGACTAGATATCGTGCAAACTGAGGTTCCAGTCGTATAAAGTAGAATATACATGTTGGACTGAGAGGCTTAATGTCTGTAAACACTACCACTACCACTGAAAAGCAACTCTATCATCATACTTATCGTATACGGGCGTCAATCAGGTCAGTGTGAGTGTGGGTCAGCTGTAAGCTTGACAGTCGACTAAAGATGACGTCAATACGTCTGTTGCGGAGTGGAGGCTCATGGGAAATGGAGTCACAGACGGACGGTAAGCAACCTGACAGTAAAATGCAGTCAAACCATGAGTCAAACATGATAAAAAATACATTTAATGTGATGTGTTTGGTGGTAGATAGTCTTTTTATCGTATACAATCGATAAATGGAAGGTGCGATGGTTTAAAAATTTGGGAAATATCAAAACATCGAAGCACAGCTCTAAATTTGGCCAGCAGAGGGGGGTTTTGACCAAGTTTGGCTAGGTAGCAGAGTGTACATGTGATTTGTAGAGGTATGGTAGTACGGTGGCCCTGAGAGCTCACAGCACTGCAACTTAAGTAAACACATGCAAAAAGACAAAACACAAGCAAATTAAGAAAACATCTTCATCAATTTGACAACACATGCCACAACACAACACATTAGAAAAACACGCTGCAAAGATCACAACACAACAGAAGTGTTTCCAGAGGACACTTTGAAGTGATGCACATATACGGACATGCTTGTAGTTTAGCAGATCACTGCAATAGGCTGAGTCATGCGATCACATTGTAAAAATAAATCAAAGACACTTACTTTTTTAGCTCATTTTCCAACACCACTGACGGTAAGATAACCTTATTAGCGCTGTGAAACAAAATCCGCGTCAACAACAAGCATGTCCGGACCTGTGCATCACTTTTAAGTGTCCTCTGGAAACACTTCTGTTGTGCTGTGGTCTTTGCAGCGCGTTTTTTCTAATGTGTTGTGCTGTGGTCTTTGCAGCGTGTTTTCTTAAGGCTGCGCATGTGTTGTCAAATTTATGAAGATGTTTTTCTTAATTTGCTTGTGTTTTGTCTTTTTGCATGTGTATTCCTAAATTGCAGTGCTGTGAGCTCTCAGGGCCACCGTAGGTATGCAAACATACATAAGAATTTAACATACCCTGCATCTGCCAGTGTTGCCTGCTTGCAGCACGAATGTCCAAACATTTGCACATTTATTTTCAAATGAAATGTTCAGGTAAGATGTACACATCTCTTTAATCAGCAGATTATAGAGGCAATTTAGCTTTTTGGTTGTTTTGCTTTTGTGGAATAATGGAGTAGACTAAGAAGAAGTAAGGGCTGGTCTATTTGATAATTTTCTTAAATTTCTGTGGTGTTAAATTTTTTATATCAAATTATATTTCCCATCAAAGATGTATGAGGATTAAATCACCCTGCCTGATAATGGTTATTGCTCCAGTCAGGATCCAGAGTTGCAAATTTGCTAGCAGTGTTTTGTTCTTGAAGTACTGGAGAAAAGAAATTAAATCTGTAAAAGCCATGAATGATAATTTGGGCTTAATCCACCAAAAAAAAAGAGTCCATATCAGACTTTTCTTGACAGCTTGAAAAACCTTCACTGTTTTTAAAATTGAGTAAATATGTTAAACAAACAGGCCATCTGTTAAAATGAAAATGATCTTGATGCAGGAATCATGTGGAAATATTTCTGTAGCAGCAAAAGCCAAAAAGCGTTCAAGGCCATCATTAGTCTTCACCCGTGCATTAGTCACTAGTCTCACAGGCCTGGTTCTCACATTTATCTGAATGAACTAATATTGAATGTAGATTAATGAAAGCTAGAAATATGTCTGTAGCTCTTTATAGGGTTGCCAAGATCAGGACAAATATTATCTTGTCTGTAATTGCCATGAGCCATCCTTTCAGCCAAATGAATATTGATAATGTCACTAAATCCTGAGCTACACACCCAATCATTCTGTTACAGCGCCTTAATTCAGGGAAAGTGAAGCACCAGTCGGAGTTAAAGTCAGGTATATACAGTATAATATGTACATCCTGCACTACATGTGTGAAGTAAATGCTTGTAACCATAACCCTAGAGGTGCACATTAGTTCATATGATATATGTGCTCTGCTGGCCTGCAGCTATTCCCATCTCTCTTGGTCATACAGATCTAATTATTGTGTCTGTAACCTTGAATGTATGGCATATCACTCCCCTAACTATTCATTAGGCTGTAAATGTGTAAGATTAAAATATAATTTTCCATTCATGAAATAGGAGCAACAGTAAGAAAGAAGTAAAATTAAATATTGTTTTTTTTATGTATCTGCCACTAAGATGAAACACAGTAAATAGTTAACACGACCCTGACAGAGCTAGGTATGGAGTCAATGCTCTTATTTGGAGTCTGTGACATCTCAAGAACCATTAAGTATATGTGCCTCCTATTTGTTCTAGTGTTATCTAAACCACCTCGATTAAGAAATATTTGTCTCTTTCAACAACTACGTATGTGCTCCATTTAGCCTCTGACTTTGTATTGCAGATTTCGTGCTTGGCAGGGAGTCAAAACCAGGAAAAAACTGGCTGATAATGGCTGTGTTTCTGAACCAAACAAAACAGTAAAGCTGAAGGGCTTCAATACAAAACAGTAAGTTGAAAGACACTTGTGGATTGTGGTGTTTCAATGAGGAACACTCTCCATTTCACAAAGATGAAACATACCATAGTCATTGTTGTTACATAAGCATCAAATGAAGCTTTAAAATGCAAAAAATGTAAGTAGTATTAGAATATTTAAGGTGGAGATGAGGAGCTTGGTGGTTAACACTATCACATTTGGATACAACAGAAACAGAGCAACACTGCCAATAATTTTCAGTTGTGTGTTTGCAAAGTGATAATTGTAAGACCAATAGTCACCCTTTATTGGTTCTGTTTTTTCATTTATAGCAACTGTTGTAGTATTTGGCTCTTTAACTTCAAAATGTCGCATTATGTGTCCTGGCTTGTGGCAAACTGTGGATTTTACTGGTTTTAAAGAGCTTTCTGTCCCGGAAACAGATGCCTGCTGCGACTGAAAACAACACTTTAAGGGCAGTGAGGGTGAACCAAACCAAGTTCAGGAGGGGGGCAGCTAACAAAGGGCTGAAAATCAGGATAAGGATCAGCAGGGAAACAGGGAATGGCAAATTCAGGTGATTGTAATGTGCACTGATACTGATCACGACATGCATCCCTTTCTTATCGATTGTACATCGTCATTTGATGCACTGATTCGATAAAGATATGCATAACAGACATGATACGCCACATATTACAGTTAACAGTGTTTGAAATGACACCGTTTCCCTGAGTTTTACCTCCACTCTACAGCAGTGAACACATATAGGTGCAGGGGGTAGTAAGGCATTAAAGAGGAGCGTTATTTCCACGTCTTTTGTGAGGCTTGCTGCAAACTGGTAGAAACAAGAGGACAGGAACAAAGGCAAAAAAAAAAAAAAAGAAATAAGTGAACCACTCTCAAGACTGTGAGAATCCTTCCATCACACCTCAATCTTTCTTCACAATGTCTGTGTGGGCCAGTGTGAAAATTAGAGAAGGCTGTGTTTCATAACTTTTTCTCAGCACAAGAGCGTCTATTTAATCGGAAGCAATGTATTTTGTAATTGTACTTTGATTTTCTGATTTGAAGTTATTTAGCCTGTGTATACATCCAGCGTACAAGTCGGATATGGCACCTGATGTACAGCTCACTGTACCTCTTGCTGAGTTTCAGTGGTTACCTCAAGAACAACTGATATGGATGTGTTGGCACATACCTGGACTACAGTTCAGCCTTCTGTTGGCTTACATTAAAGCATACATATCTAGTAGTCTCTTAGTGCACAGGAAGGAAGGCATGCCTTTTATAAAGAAACTGCACATTATTATAGATTATGCAGATCCGAGTAAATAGTGCAGCCCAGCTTAGTGATAATACACATATACGTACAAACACATACCCTGTGTGCGAGTTCAAACACAGAAACAAACATGCACACTCACACACACATGCTCAAACTAGCAGAATCTTTTCAGCTTTCGCACGCCTGTTGCCATGGCGATTGCCATTGCTGCCATGTCTTGTGAAGGAACATCAAAAGAGAATGCACCATTAGCCACCCAAACACACGCGCACACACGTGCACACACAGACACACATGTATATGTGCTGTATCAATGCATAGCTGCTTCAGGCTCCCACAGGAGGAGATGAACAGAAGCAGCTCTTTTATTACTCCACTGATGGGTTACAGTGTCACCAAGCAGGGAGTATTCCATGAGAATTATAACATGGGAGCGAGAAGCAAGTGAAAGAAAAACTTTAACGCTCATTTGAGGTAAATTAAGATGTTTATTCCTTGGGTGCAAATATTAAAAAAGTGTTTGCACAGCTGACAGCTGAGTTGTAGCTATTTTAATCGATAGTGTGAAACAGCATTGGTTGAATTGTAAAGAAAAGAAAAGAAAAAAATCATGTTTTCTTCACTGATTTATCTATTATCTAGACTGCAAACATACGTTTAAATTGTGCTAATCATCTGTGTACATACACACGCATATACAGTATGTATAGGGGTGCAACAATACGTGTATCTGTATCGAACCGTTCAATACAGTGGTCATGGTTTGATACGCCCTATGAACCAAACAATATGCAATTTTATATTTATTTTATCAACTTCTGACGAGGCGCTCTGTGCTGAAAGTTCAGTGGAATTATGCTCGACTCCTCCGGGCTGCATTGTCGAGCGCAGGTCCACTAAACTGCGCGCTCCTCCCACATTCATGCAGTCTAAGCTGGTCACGTTTGTTTTAACTGTGCTTCATCTGAAAATATATATTTCACCATACGACGGTCTGCTGGGTTCATATGTTCACGTATGTGTGTGTGAGCGCGCCCGCATGAGAGGTAATCACAAGTGTACTCTTTCGTTGCAGAGCAACGTTGTTCCGCATATATATATACGTATATATATACACACATACAGTTGTGCCCATAACTTTACATACCCTGGCAGAATTTATGATTTGTTGTTATAAAAAGAGTAAACACAGTTGTTTGACAATAGATGGCTTCACCCAACCGCTAACCATGAGTGAAATAAAAGGTTTTTCTCTTATCATTCATATTCTCTGAAAAATGGCCAAAAAAATCACAAATTCTGCCAGGGTATGCAAACTTATGAGCACAACTTTTTATATATATATATATATATATATATATATATGCGTTGCTACCTTCTATGGGATAGTCACCGTGCCTAAATATACTCCTCCTAGTCAGGTCAGCACCAAGCGCCAACCACGGGTCTGAAAATATGAAGCCCATGCGGAAGTGGTATAAACTGCAGTTCATTGAGTGTCAGCTTGAGACTGGCTGTAGAAACACCAGAAACCACATACACACCAATTCAAAAAAGACGATCTTTGCAGCATTAATAAACATGTTTACAGCCTGTTTAAAGACACGGCTTTGGTCTGAATAACTAATTTCTCTATTGGCACAGACTGTACGAAGGTGAATTTTTTTATAACGAGACAGCTCAGAAGATATTAAGATTACAAGTTTTGCCCATTTAAGGACATGATTGACAGGCTGAAACATTGTAGCTGTGGGCAAGGAGGCTCAAAGCCCGCCTCTTTACCTCACACTAGCTCGACAGCAGTTAGGTTGAGTTAAGCCTTTCCAATATGGCTCCCGCCGATGATTGGCTTCAAAACAGCGCTTCAGAAACAGATGAGTGATGTCACGGATACTACGTCCATTATTTATACAGTCTATGGTCAGCACCCTGTATGGTAACTTGAATGCAAATGGCATTTTTGTGTCAGGTCAAGTCAGTCTTATTTGTACAAATCACAAAATCACAAACGTCAGACATGCAAAATATTTTGTGTAAACAGGAAAGGACGATGGATGATTCACTGAATATAAATGTTGACACACACTGCAGATGTTTGTAGATTATAAAACATATTAATATAGACCCAGAGGGATATTCAGCAACTCAAGATGTAACCTCCACTCTTTATGTAAAGCTAGAAATAGGACATGCACACAAACACAGGAGAGGCAAGAAAAGCTTTCACAGGGGAGACAAACAAAGACAGAAAATGAGAGAGAGACTGACAGGATATCATGCAAGCATCTGAAAGCCCAGACGGATACAATGGACTTTCCTTGAAACATGTAAATCAGAAATATCAGTGCTATGAGTGTGTGTATGAGGCATAGTGCGTATGCAAAGAGTAGGATGAAAAAAAAAATGCAATAGAACCAGAAAAACAACCAACAGAAAACCTGCTGGCTGAGACAAGAGCAAGCTTACTGTCATATCAGCCCTCAGGTATATTACTCTGGGGGATTCATTCAAGTTGAAGTCATTCTCTAGAAACACCTCTATAAATCTGACCGCCTCCTTCAAGAACACATAATCACACACATAGAGCCACATCATATCATAATTGTTCTCTGTTCAAATGATTTAATGATTTAGGTCCTATATATTTTTTAACTCAGTAAAACCTTTGCACAAGAACTCAGCTGAGTTTACACCGTAGAAACTGGAAATGGTGTCAGCTGTTGGAAGAGACTTTGGCTCAGTCCAATCAACAGGAAGTGTGGTAACACCCTCTCCACACTCTGGAGAGTGGTCTTACTTTGTGAAATCTTACAGTTTCTTGAAGTTTTGCGATGTAACATGAAATTTTGGGGTAATTTTAGCCTAGGAGCTGCAGTCTTGATCCATGCTTTGCTAGGCTATGTAAGAATCCGAATCAGAATCAGCTTTATTGGCCAGGTATGCTTGAACACAATGGAATTTGTCTTAGGTAAACTGTGCTCTCTTTGTACAAGGCATAAGAATAAGACCTACAAATAAAATGAATAAATAAAAATAATTACAATAACATCAGCTATAAATACAAAATAACAACAAATAGGAATGACTAACATGTACAGGCTAAGATAATATGATTAAGTGCAGTGGTGAGTAGCAGAGGTAGTTTTACATTATAAAATAGTAGTTAAATAATAAAAATAAATAGAAATATGGAATTCTGCTTGGAGAATTGTTGCATTGTATATTTACATGTATGTTTACAGAGAGTATTGATCCAACAGGTATGACACTGTTATGGTTTAGTGTTCATCAGAGTGACAGCCTGGGGGAAGAAACTGTTCTTATGGCGGGTTGTTTTGGCGCACAGTTATCTGTAGCGCCTGCCGGAGGGGAGGAGTTTGAAGAATTTGTGTCCAGGGTGTGAGGAGTCAGTGGTGATGCTACCTGCCCGTTTCCTGGCCCGGGACCGGTACAAGTCCTGAATGGGGGGCAGGTCGACACCGATGGTTTTTTCTGCAGTCCTTATAGTCCGTTGCAGTCTGTGTTTGTCTAGTTTGGTTGCAGATCCAAACCAGACAGTGATGGAGGTGCACAGAACAGACTGGATGATGGAGGTGTAAAACATGATCAGCAGCTCCTTGGGCAGGTTGAACTTCCTGAGCTGACGCAGGAAGTTCGTCCTCTGCTGGGCCTTTCTTCTGATTGTGTCTTTGTGGGAGGTCCACCTCAGGTCCCGGGAGATAGTGGATCCCAGGAACCTGAAAGAGTCCACAGTAGACACAGTTCTGTTCAGGATGGTTGAGGGGGGGGGGGGGGGGGGGGGGGAGTGGAGGGGGGCTTCTCCTGAAGTCCACTGTCATCTCTATCGTCTTGAGCGGGTTCATAGCTGAGGATAGCTAAGACACAACAACTAGCTTCCAACCAGTTATTAACTGAATGTGTTTGGCTAGCTCACATTACCATTAGTTTACACTACTTTTAGCTTACAGTATCATTAGTCTTTATTACTAGTAACCTGTACTATCTAATCCTGTAACACTGTTAAGTAGATATGTTTGCCAGGAAGATGTTGAATGTTAACATTCAGTAATTACAAATTTCCCTCCATATTTCTACCATAGTCATTGTCTTTTCAGTTGCTGATCAATTAGATAACTATGGTAGCCCTAAAGGGCAAAACACAACAACATTTCACAAAACGGACAGAGTAGGGACAACACTTTTTGTTTCTGATTGGACAGAACCTGACAGCTCAACGTCATTCCCTGTTTCTATCACCACTACTCAGCTGAGTCCCTGCACAAATTTTAAACTGAGTTAGAAGGAATGGAAGAGGATATGGAAATAATAAAGGAATATTTTTTGCAAAGGATACATATGTAATGTAGCCTAATACTCCTGTGGTGTAGCCTACATATTTGGACATCCTCAGGTCTCGGAGTCAGGTATCAGACCTCAGAGGAAAAAGCATTGTCTTTTTTGCCTCAGAAGCAAAATTTTAACTTTTTACCATTTTTTTCTCCTTGGAAGTTGTGGAAGGAGGTATAAGGTGGTATAATTATTAGGATGAACCGAAAATTTGGCCGCCGAAAATGGACGAAAAGTGCATTTTCGGCCGAAAGACTTTTATCACCGAAACAACAAATCTCAAATCCAAGGAGTGAAATGTGAAACTGTCCCTGGTCTCCCTACTAATAATTGGCATAATAATTTATTTTAGTGTTTTGGTTTTTTGGTTTTCTGTCTTGGTTTCTTCATTTTCGGTTGTCGGTTTCGGCCAAACAATTTCATTTTGGTGCATCCCTAATAAATATCTCCCCTTCCATTCCGTCCAACTCAGTTTAAAACTCTTGCTGGGACTAAGATGAGTAGTAGTTATAAAAACAGGAAATGATGTTGGGCTGTCAGGTTCTGTCCAATCAGAAACAAGAAGTGTTGTCCCTACCCTCTCTGTTATGTTGAATGTCTTTGTGTTTTGTGTAATGTTGTTGTGTTCTGTCCTTCGGGGCCACCGTAGGTTACAGTGAAATGACAGCTACACATGGCAGCCATTTGAATATTATACATTTTGGAAAATGACAAAGTAAAGTGTAGAGATACCAAAAAAGTATGCAATTAATGTTCTGCATTCCTACCAATTATTTAGTAAATGCTGATAATGTATGGAGTCATGACTTTATCTTGCCTCTACCTTTCTTTCCTTGTGTCCTTAACTGTAGCATCGTGCTTATTAATCAGTAATGTTATGCTTTTATTGTTGCAGTACCAAAGCCAAGAAACTACTTTCCTACTTGTTGCCATGGCAGTTATGAATGTTGAAAGTGTTGCTGTGCCTAAAAATATATAATAAAAGCAGGCATCATTGTCTTCAGCTCTTCAACAGCCTCTGCAGAGTAGTGAAAGTTTGGTAATGTGTGCATGGGTATGTGTGTGAGTTGCAGACATAAGCCTGGTTTAATGGTGTTTTCTGCTGCAGATCTGCTGCTGATATACGAGCGATGTGTGGGTGTTTTAATCTTCAAGCTACATCAGTCCACATAGAGCTGTTAAAGTTCATTCAGAGAGCCATCTTATATGGCTGAATCAACTCAATTTCCTAAAGTAGCTTCAGCGGTTATAAATCATGTTTTGTTCTTTTTGTTCTTGTTTTTTTGTGATAGCTAAAAAACCCATTTGCACGGCATGACGTACATCAAGGTGCCATCTGTGAAGGTCTACAACTGTACCTAGTGTTTAGACATGACAACATTGTAATTTTATAGCAGAATGGCTGAAAAATTACCCAGTTCCTTTGCTGCACCCGATCAGTTTTTGATTAACCTGCTGGTGCTCCTGAGATCACACCCTGCAGTGAAACCTCCATTTATTCACTTTTATTCTTCAGTATCTGCTGCCCTATTACATCTAGTGATTAAAAACGTTTTTTTTTATGGACAAAACTCAGTAGAGTAGAGATTGAACTTAATAATTCAGAAAGCATTTTGGTATTTGCAAATTTACCATTGCTTGGGTTGTTGCATGTATTACACAAACACACAGGCACCTGCTGTTGATGCCAGATGTGTAGAGTGCAAAAATGTTTGGATTTTGCCTGGATTATTTTAAATGAGCCCATGAAGCCATGGGAGGTCTGACCACAGAATACTCACCCACGTACGCCTTGATGATCTGCAGCAAATCCCCCAAAAGCAGCATTAAACCAGTCCAGCAAGAACATTGCTCACACACACAGACACACACACGCCTCTAATGAAGAAGGATCACACAACAAGTTTTATTACTAAATCCATTAGTGTTTAATGGAATAGTACATTTTATGCATCTATTAAACATTGTGAATTAAATCATGTACAGTTTCACGACAATAAATTTACTTCTTGTGTGTGTTTGTGTGTGTGTGTGTGTGTGTGTGTTTGTGTATGTGAAAGTGTGTGTGCATGTGTGTGTGTGTGTGTGTGTATGTGAAGGTGTGTGTGCATGTGTGCATTTTGGTCCAACAGAAACAAAGAGAAAGCTGAATGTGTTTGCGTGTCAACATCCGTGATTTTGTGCACATACTAGTGCGATAATGTGTGTGTGTGTGTGTGTGTGTGTGTGTGTGTGTGTGTGTGTGTGTGTGTGTGTGTGTGTGTGTGTGTGTGTGCACATGTGTATTTAGGTCTTTGCCTGTACAGTGTTTGTGCGAGTGTGTGTGTTGACAGATGAGTGATGCTTCTTGATATGTGGATATGCTGTTTGAGTATTCATACTATGCTCTCTCCAGGGCAAGCGGTGTGAGGCAGATCAGCTAGAACTATATACCGTGCTGAACACAGGCCCAAGTCAAAAAGGGAGGAAATATGAGGACGGTCAGGTCTCTGGTAATCTTTCACAGTCAAGGAGTCTAAGATTGAAAGGATTCATGCTTCAAATATTATAAAGAATTGTAAATGGTTTGTTTAAGTAGAGTATTTAATCTTTGACTCTGTCCCGTGCAGAATTTCATGCGCACACATATTATTTAATAGTTGTTTGTAAGTGTGTTGTGTTTGTGTGTCATGAAACATGTAGGCCAGGGTAAGCTTAGAATGTCGCTACAGTTCACACTGCATCTCTGACTGTGACTCACTCCAGCTCTCTTCTGGTTGACTAAACACGCCCCCTCTCCCCCCTCCCCCACCCCCACTTTGGTTTGACTCATCGTGACTTGCTACAAATGTGCATCCTGCATGTTTTGCAAAACAGTCTCTTTTGAGGACTGAATACTAGGAAATGATTTATTATTTTCCTGCACTGTGTTCAACCCCGAAGAGCAATTTATTTTAACACATTTCTACTGTTTGGACATTTAAAGGCCTATGTTTTCCTGCCATCAGCACATTTTCTGTCACGCTGCACATCATATAAAAATAGAGGCCTGTTGGTCCGCAGTGCACTTGAAAGCGCAGTCCACACCTCTGCTGCTGTTTGATGTTTGTGTTAAATCCACAACACCAGGCATAGACAGATGATGAATACTGATGGGTAATGGGGGGCTTGTGCAGTATTATTCAGTAATCTATACAGCACTCACTCTTTGCCTGCAAATTGCAACAATTGCTCATCTGTAGAAAAAAACTGAAATTATGAGTCACTGAAAACAGCTTTCAGGTCCAACAGAGATGCATCCAGATGAGTGTTTGAGAGTGAAGCTGAAAAGCTGCTGTTCAATGGTGTAAAGGTCGATGAATACATTTCCATCAATTCAGATACCATCACTGCTTACAAAACCTGTATTGAAAAATCAAGCTGTCATAAAAATCTCAATGCTTTGTGCTGTAGTAGCAGTCAAACTGGATAAATGTGTCGAGGAATATTTCTGCTTTCCATCCCTGAAGGAAAAATTAGCTCATTGAAGTCAAGATGGAGGTACTTTTGGGACAACATTTTCCTCTTCTGCAGTCCTTTATTGCCAAGCTGTTCTTCTCAGTGTGTGGGATTTTCTTCCTGCTTGAATAATCTTCTGTCTCCCTCTTTGTCCTGTCATCTTTGGGCTGTTTTAGAAAGTAAAGCAGAGAGAAGCAAACGGTACAGATGAAGGCTGCTTCTGTTGCTGTCGGCGTTTAGGTTGGAGTTGTGCTCTTCTCATGCCCAGAGATAGTGAATTCGTAATGAAGCCAGACATAAGGAGGAGGTGTTTGTTTAGGAACAAGAGGTGGAAGAGACACAGCAACAAAACGTGTGATGCTCAGAGTGCAAAAGGAACATTTTTCTGTCTAAACCTACTTAGACAGACTGCAAGTAATACTGATGCTGCAAAAGGAATCAATACCTTTAGGAACAAGATTACTATCCATCAATCCATCCATCAGTCCACCCATGCATGCATTTCCTTCAGCTTATCTGCGGTCTAGTCACGGAGGCAGCAGTCTAAGCAAATCGACCAAGTCAACCCTCTCCCCAGCAGCGTTTTCCAGCTCCTCCTGGGGAATCCTGAGGCGTTCTCAGGTCAGGTGGGTCTCCCTCCAGCGAGTTCTGGGTCTACCCCAGGGCCTCCTTCCAGTTGGATGTGCCCGGAACACTTTTAAAGGGAGGCGTCCAGGAGGCATTCTTATTAACTGACTCCTTTCCAAGCAAAGGAGCAACAGCTCTACTCTGAGCTCCCTCCGGAGGTCCAAGCTCTTGGCCCTATCTCTAATGCTGAGCCCAGCCTCCCTTGTGAGGAAACTCATTTCAGCAGCTCGTATCTGTGACCTCATTCTTTCGGTCAGAACCCATAGGTGAGGGCTGGAACGTAGATTGACTGGTAGATCAAAAGCTTTGCCTTCCTGCCCAGCTTCCTCTTCACAATGGAAGGTACAGTGCCTGCATTACTGCTGAGAGTCAGATCCTCCAAATCCATGGCCATGGTTCTCTGCTGGAGAATGGTGGATTGCTCTCTCTGGGTGGGGAGTGAGTCTTTGCCCCAAGATAAGGAGTTCAAGTATCTTGGGGTTTTGTTCACAAGTGAGGGTGAAATGGATTGTGGGAACAAGTCTTAATATTTTTGATAGTTACATATCCCCACTGCCACTTAGTCAGTGTTCAATGAATCGATTTACTGTACCCAGAAAAGAACCAGAGAGTACTAGGTTTGACACTTTAAAGGATGAGATTCTTTTGTCAGGAAACACTACACTCTTATGTACAGGATGAGATCAGCCAATCAAACCAGTTCCACACATTAGCTTCTTCACATTAGCTTTATCTAAAAAAGTTTGGAAAGACTGGAATTTTTGGCCATAGGGTACTATCTATCAAAGACTTATAACTTTTTGTATACTTTCACTGTTGGCAGTTTACAAGGCTTGCAGGCTTCTGCAACAGTGGCCCTTGGTGAAAATTTAAACAAACTGCAATGATTACAGTATGATAATTAAAGCTGCAAGCATTATGAAATGGGAATTTAACTAGGCGTGAAGATGCGCACGTGTCAGGGAGTGATTATGTCAACTGAAGTCTTGACACAGTTTAATTGAATTCAATTTGAGAGCTCACAAATTTCACAGTAGGGGTCATAAAGGTCAAAAGGCTAATTAGACCACACATCTTGGTATGTTAAACAAGAGTAGAGGAGTACACCTAGCGATGACATGTCTTTTCCTGTTGCCATTAGGCAGGGCTATGTTTTATAAGAAATACAGCATATGCTAGAATACATATCTTATTTGGGACTGTGATCAAACATGAAATTTGGAGTAGATTAAAAATCAAAAAAGAGTTGCAACAGCTTCTGTTTCATAATGAAACTTGGCGAGTTACAAAGGCTACACCAACTGATGAAAGCTGAAAATTTGAGGTTGATTGGATGATGTGTATGTGCCGTGGGGAGTTTGTTTAAATATGTTCGATGCAAATTGGCAAGAAAACACCCAAGTTTTAGAATAAATTAGAGGTGGTAGAATTTCTGCTGGGCTTTAGATGCAGTGATATGAGTAACGTTGGAAGCAGTAAACAATAATAACAAGTTAGAATTATAAACATTATGTTACAAATAGCCACAGTAAGATACACAGCTGGCGTGTAAATTATCACAGATCACACACACAGTCTGGGTGTGCAGATGGGATTTACATGCAGGTACTATTATCCAAGGGAGGAGGTGGAGGGAATATCTTAGCCAGTTGCTAATTTTCTAAAAATGTGCTAAACTTTCTGACAGCTGGAAGAACCAAGCAGTTGACTTAATGAGTTGAGAAGCGTTTTGACCCTGAAAATAAGTGGTATCACACTTCACACCCAGGTTACTCCAAAAAGAATGTAAATTGGTAGATGACTGGGGCTATTTTTTTAATTTTTTTTTTAAAGGAGGTCTTTTGTTATAGCCATGTGAGAAAACCACAAAATATTACATTTTCCACCACTTCTGGTGTGTGTGTGCACTAAGGTTTGTGCGTCTTAGGACCCACTTGGACCAGTCACATCTAATTCATTTGGCAGGGGGAAAGATGAAGAACAATGATCCCATGTGATACAGTGGAATATGACAGGTTGAAAGATAATGAAAAATGTATCTCACTGACATCGCTATTGGATCTCCTCAAGCTTGGCTTCCCTTGGTCAGCTCACACTGTTACCTCCATGTACCGCTTTCATGCTGCAGAACAGGACACATTATTGAAGAGCAGCACGTTCCACTGGAGGGAATCATTCTACTGATTAAATCAGTCGATAGAACCATGAGAGTGGAATTAATCTCTGTCCTCCTCGCCTCTTGTTTTACTGCTGTCCTCTACCTAGGCTTCCTCACCAGTGTGGTTTTGGATTACAAATAAACCCTGCACTCCATGATGCCACATGCTTTCAATGGCAAATTATGGCAGAAGCACATCCTCAGTGTGGAGGGTATTTTTTTAGCTCTGCGTGAATTGTTCCTCCAAAAAAATATATCACTGATGTAACATTTGTGATCCCACAATGGAAGAAAAATGGATGAAAGGAGGACAGGTTAAAAGGGAGAGTATAATGATGGATTGTTGGTTGGGGGAAGGAGGTGGGGCTTGCAAAGCAGGGTGGATGGCGTTCCCATCTGTGAACTCCACCTTATGCACGCTCATAGGAAACCCCTTCCAGTGGTTGCACACGGCACGCAGCGCTTTAAGGCTGCAGCACGACACACAAACGTAGCCTGTGATGTAGGAGGATGATGACAGGAGAGAGGAGGAGGAGGCGAGGGGGGAGGGGGAGACAGCCTGCGAGAGTGCCGAGTGAGCGAGCGAGTGAGTGAACGGGAGGGAAAGGGCAGAGGGAGAGGGAGAGAGTGAAAGGGTGAGATAAGCAGAGAGAGCAGCATCTCTTCAGAGCATTCGGCTTGCAGAGGCTCAGTAAGCTGGAAGGCAGAGTAGAGGTGGAGGAGAGCACCAGCACCTTACCGAAGGGGGCGACACCAAACCACACCTCTCTCTCTCACACACACAGACACACTCTCACACGTCACAAATGCATTCGTGAGGAGGCGTAAGGCTCAGGAGGAGGACTACCACATACACTCGCGCTGTTTTTGCTGGCTTTGCAAGGCTTTGGAGAGCTGTCTCTTGAAGACTGGACCAGAGCTGTATTCATTGCTTCATCCATCCTTTCCTTCCTCACTGCACTTCATTCCTCCAACAGAGAAGCAGCTCTCTTTCAAAAACCCTTGCTGACTGGCTCTCTGTCATTCATCTAACCTCTGATCTGTAGGTTTCTCTCTGGAAGCATTTCTGCTTTCACTCCTTTCAGCCAAGAAACCAAGAGACACCAAGAACAACTGAGAAACCGACCTTTTGGACCGCAATCATGAACTTCCTACGACGACGCCTCTCGGACAGCAGCTTCATGTCCAACCTGCCCAACGGCTACATGTCAGACCTCCAGAGGCCCGACCCGCCTGCTCCTCCTCCCCCCTCCGCCTCCTCCCCTTCCCAGCAAGGTGAAGCTCCAGCAAATGCTCCCGCCCCTGCCCAGTCCCCAACTGTAGCTCCAGCAGCGTCCCAGGCACCAGCAAGCTCGCCTGCACCCCAAGAGCGCCGTCTAAGCCAGCAGGCTCAGCAACCTCCACAGGCCCAGTCCTTCTCTTCTGGTGGCTCCTCTGGCTTCTTCAGCTCCTTCAGCTCCATCACCAATGCTGTCAAACAGACAGCCGCATCTGCCGCTGGGTTTGTGGAGCAGTCGGCTCCTTCCCCTTCCCTCTCCAAGAAGTTCAAGACCCTGTTGGTCATTGATGAGCCTCAGCATGAGTGGTAAGCGTTTGGATGCAAGTGGTTTTAATGATGGATGGAGTGTTGTCCAACTGGCTGCTTGGAAGTTGAGGAAGTTGGCGGTTATGTTGACTGGCATACTATTTCTGAGTTTTTGGGATGCTGATTTGGTGTAGAAAATGTTTGGTTTAGAGTCAGCCAGAAGGAATATGATTTACTGTTTATTCCAAAAAGCTTATTTAAGTGTCTGTTAAATGGCTTTATACTGACTGACTTAATGTTGGTGGACAAACAGAGATTTCTGACCTTTTGTGAACTATGGCAAACTTAACCCTTTCTGCTAGCACCACATTGTTGTTTCAAGTCATTCATAAGCATTCATTTACCCAAAAAGAGTTGATATTATGAGGGTTATTGGTTATGGTATTGGATGGCTGCACTTATGGCATACTTTACAATACTGGAAACCTTATTTTAGGAAGTATGTAAGACTTATACTGGTAAAGGTACAAGCCTAAGATGTTGTGGAGTGTGGTCAAATGGCTTTCATTGTTTAGTATCCCACCTGAAATAATTTTCTATGGCTAAAATGTAATGTAAAGGAGCACATGAATAATGAGCATGAGTAAATTCTGATTGTTTTCGAGACTGTCTCCAAGGTCAATATTGAGAGGTCGGATTCATCCCAGTAAGTCTAAAAGAGACTTCAACTTAACGAAAAATAATCCATCAACTGATGAACACTGTGTACAGTATGTGGTATTAGAACAGCTTTAAGTTCATACTTATGTCCTCCTCTGTGCTTTCTGTATGTGTTTTAATGTATTGTTTTCTGCTCTCTGAGGCTGCTCCCAAAATAGAAACAGCTCCATTAATCTAAGTAGACACACCAGCTTTTCTCTGGAGTTTTTCATTCACACACCCCTCCACCCTGCACTGTCACCTGTCTCTGTTTCTGTGTCTTTGTGTGAGCCGTTATGACACCATGGGTGTCCATATTCATGCCAATTTTCGTGTGTGTGTGTGTGTGTGTGTGTGTGTGTGTGTGTGTGAGAGAGAGAGATAGAGAGCTATGAGTAACTGCCATCATCTATTAACAGTAGAAGTTAGCTAACAGGATGATATCCTCATGCTATTAAGTGATACATCATACACTGTCGTATAAGTGCACGTAGCTTTGAATAAAACATTGCCTACTTTGAGTGAAATGTAAGCTTTCGCCCTGGTAATAATGTTGCTATCCCCCTGGCTGCTTTCTCCTGCAAATCATATATTCAGCCCGTGAAGGTTTTCTGAATGGGTGCTGATGATGGATTTTACAACCATTCATTGCCGTCATTATCTATGCAGCTTCATCTTGTTGCCCTTGTGTTTGGTGGCGATGTGATAAAGTTGCTGGTAGATGAGACAGTTTTGACCTTTAACTTTAATGGACACTGTGGAGTGTGTTCAAATGGTGGTTGTGGTTTGGTATCCCCATATGAACCATGTGCTATGGTCAAAAGCATAATTTAAGAAGCAAGTAAAAGACTCAAAGTAGAGATATTTTTCAAGACTGTCTGTCTCTACACTGAAGTTGCATGTATTCAAGCCAACAAGTGGCCACACATGCATGTTGAGTTCCACTGGTTAATCTCTATATTCTGTATGAAGGCTGGGAAATGGTCAAAAGCCCCTCAAGATATTAATGGACCTTGAGTTGAGATTGGCTGGTTAGTGTTGGAATGGGTTTGGAAATATTGGCTATATTAATCCGCCTTCATTTGAAAGACTGTGTTCTTCATCTTCACAGTTTCTCTTGTAAGTTAGATAGATCAGTGAATCTTCGACATATTAAGTGACTAAAACATGCTTCTTGTACTTTTTGGGATGGTTCCAGTGGAAATGCGTGATACTGTTATTTGAGCACCATGCATTTTAATGCTTTGTCACTATTCCCCATTTTGGCACAAATTCCAACCCCTTAAAATGAGCTCTGCTGCAGAATTTAATGCTATAATACTGTTTACATATTGGAATAATTAACATGAACGGTTGCAATCTTCCATTGATTAAGTAATGTCTAAGTAGCAGACACAGGTACATGAATTTAACTGAATGGTGCTTTCTCCTTAGTGCACTAGGTATTGTTCCCAACACAATCAGTACAGGATTAACTTAAAATGGTGCATAATTCATGTGCGGATACATGCATGAATACTGAAGCTCTATCACTCCACACTAACTGAAAAAGACTGGCAGCGCAACATTATGGTAATCCTGCATCTCTTGCTGTGAGTGTTTTGGAGGCATATGATTGGATGTCTGCCACCATCATGATGTGGTTCGGTCTGCATGTGAGACACTGCAGAAAAGAGGCGCTTGAATGCATGGCTTTCTTTAACACAGTCATGCTTTTACAGAAAATGTAGGGACAGTAATTGAGAACTGCATAAATATCAGCATATGCTTATTCAAATGCATATAATTCTCTCATTTGAATTGTAAACTAATAGATTGTAATGGAAATACATTGAAATACAAGAGTTGGGTTTCGATTTAAATTTGGAAGTTTTCATGGAACATGGTGGTTGTCTTGGACGATCACATTGTTGCCCCTCTAAAGCACTTCAAACAATGTGGCTTGACTAACATAATGTACTTTATAGTTATTCCCAATTTGCAGGGGCTTGTCCAGTCTTTTTTGATTGGGGTGTCCCAACTGGAGCACAGACATAGGCAGGGGAGGTCGTGCTGGGTATGGGCACATATAGTTAAAAGTTAAGTTAAAAGTATACAGTTGTAATATTGCTATACATCATCTTTTTAACTTTCAAAAGAAGCACCACAGAGTGGACACACAAGTCTTAGTTTAATTCTTCAAGGGCTATAAATTGTGTTTGTCCAAAGTCACAACTAAAGACACTAACAAAAACAGGGCTGCATTCAAATTTGAAGAAAAACTCACGCCTCTGACAGCGCAAGCCAAGAATGATTAAGGATATTTGGGTCGGCACCTGGGATTCTAGGTTGCCACCCTTCTGGGTGCCGCCCCACCCATTTGTGGGACATGTCCAGCATACACAGAAATTCATAACAAGTGACTGCACAATTCATTTTATGGTACAAAGTCCATGCTTAAACAATGTAGAGATTGATCCAATGTGGAAATAAGATGTAGGTTTTGAAATATGTCCAATCAGTGCCTCATCTCTGCCCTGAGCCACACAAAATATCCCAAGATACAAATGGCAAGGACACGAGCTGCTTTGCCAAGTAAGCAGTCTTATTTTACCGTAAAGTAACATATTGTGTCCTCACTTGCATTGTTTTCACACAACCTCCAGTTTTGTGGGTAAACAATATTTTATCCAGAGAGCTCCTCATAAATATTAATGTTGTATATTTGTTGGAGATGCTCGCAGACAGAGCTTCCCTTAAAGCATCAGAGCCAGGGAGGCATTCTGTTTAGTGTTATTGATTTTCCACCCAGCAAAGAGCTGGACTCCAGGCTCTCTGTAATATGACTTAGAAAACAGAGAGTTGCACAGCAAACGCCCACTCCTGGAATGACTCTGTATGTTGTCCTCATCAAGGTTACATTCTGGTAAATAAAACAGGGAGACATGTTAGTTTGTCTCTCCAGACACAAAAATAAAGTTTTTTTTGAGCTACTGAAGGATACATTAATCCTCTAGCGAGATATATAATATGCTATCTGTTAGATGGAGTGGTTATATTACTGTTATATGTTTCTAAGACATTTATTTGGCAGGCAACTTTGCCCAATTAGTGCATAATATATCTTGGTGAGAAGAAGTTGGCCTAGAGCCTTTCAGCCAGTGGTAAACAATGGCAGGGACTCTATTTTCATGACTTAAACAACTGCCTTGCATTATTTACAAAGTAGAACAGCTGCTTGTGGAATTTATTTGAATTATGAGCCAAAATAGAATTACTTACTCATGGTTTTATAGCACTTCCAACCAGTCCAGTTGTAGTTTTCATCCATTAGTGTCTCTTACGGAATGACAAAGGATATATTTTGTATTCATCATTTTTGAAGGAATACCCTCCCCCCTCACAAATACAGAAATGTAACTTTTAACAGTAGATGTTGCACAGCAAACATTTACGGGAGTGACCAAATATCAAAGGATGTCTCTGTCTTTCTGTGTCTCTGAAGACCATGTTGATATCAGTAGACTCTCTGTCGCAGTAGAGCTAATACTTACTTATCATCTATCTCAGAGTGACAACAAAAAAACATTAAACCATATGTCATAGAAGTCCCTCCAGGTAATGCTGAGATAATTGGTTCAAAAGATCAGGGAAGGGAAATACAATCATAGTTGTGGTGATCTTTGACCTCTGACCCCCAAATTCTAATTTGTTCATCCTAGAGTGGAAGTGCCAAATTTGGAGATATTCCCCCCAGGCATTCTTTTGATATTTTGTTCACAAGACTGGAACAGATAAATGGTTAATGACGTTGGGGTAATGACCCCAGCTAAGGTAATACAGTAAAGTGGTATCATACCTTCACATTGACCACAAACCCCTGAGCATTAGACCAACTATAGACCACTAGATCAACATATTCATGCAGAGGGCTGAAAATGATTGTCAAGCGGTAAGTATTGTGAGTTTCCACAGTTATTACAAAGTGATTTATTGATGTTACAGGAGAACTTCTGTGTTGTGTTGGTTAGAAAGGAATGACGCCACAACATCGGGATTCTCTTTATAGTATACCACAGTTAAAGGGGTAGTTTGTTTGTTTTGTTTTTTTTTCATTAATATATTGTGGGGTAGTGACAGACATAACATAAATATAATTAAAAGAATATGATAAATCAGGAGGATGGATGATGATAATGACCTCGCCAAAACATTTTGCACACAACCCTCCAACAGGAAGACATACAAATGAGGTGAGAGGAAGGGTAAAAGGAATTTGTAGAAAACACCACAGAAGAAGAACTAAAGGAGTGGCTGTTGACAACAACACCATAACATTTCAACATTTTTGGAGGTCTTCACTGTCACATAATAGCTATTACCTGGTAAATTTTGTTTAATGCTAACGGCAAGATGGTAAAATACAAGGTCTATATAATACCCTGTTATACTGATATAGTTAGTGTGGATAATATGAATGAGGGGGTTTTACTTTCTCTTCCTCTCAGTCTTCTCCCTCTTCTGTCTTCTTGCAACTTTCCAACATATTAAACTTCTTTGATTGCCCAAGTTGAATTTCCCCTTGCAGATCCATTCGAACTTGACATCATTAAATAGATGAAAATGGCGTTAAATGTGCATTTAATTGCTAATTGACTCAGGACACGCAGTTATAAACATGCCATAACTCTTAATAACACTGGCATCCCCTTTAAAACAGCTATCAGTTGCACAAGCGAGTGCTATGACTCTCTATATCTAACCGCTCATTTCTCAGCTTTCAAATATCGACTGTGCCACATCTGATGGCTTAAACTGACTGTGCCTCAAAAAGGGACCTCAGTGTGAGTCCAGCAATAAATCTGCAAGATGAAAGAGTAACTGTTTTTTGCAGGCATTTTAGGCAAGAGAGTGTGTGTTTGATATAAGCCTTATGTAACAGACCCAAGCCCTTTGAGGTGGCTGAGGGAACAGTCCGTGTCCTCCTGGGTGACTCAAGGTGATGTCAGCACAGAGGGGAAAGAGGATTTAGGAAGATGGAGGGACAAAATCTTGGAATCTCCTTTTGCTGTTTTTCTGTGGATGTCTATGTCTTCTTGTTTGTTTCGCCCCCCCTGTGTCTATTTTCTCTTTGTTTCCTCTCTCGGCCTTTTATCATGACAGTGTCACTGTGTATGGCTGGAAGGGAAAGTGCTCCGGGTTCACGATGCAATGAAGTAATCAGAAGAGACATGGTGATTCAGCAGTTTCAGCCCAAAGGCCACATCTGCTCTCTTTCCTTTGCTCTCTCTATCTGTCTGCATCTCGCGCCCTCTTTTTGACTCCCCACTCTTTATCTCTCTATTTATGTACCGAGGACGTACAGTACTCTGCAGATTCTGCCTGAGTACCACTGACTCTTTTTACCACCTTTATTGCGTAAACACCCATCAGAGGAGATGCTTTTGGACTGTTGACTTTTGGATATGAGTCATAAAGGAGAGGGTTTTGTCAATTTGACTGCAGGTTGACGCACAGTTGGTTGACGAGCATGAGATTGATGGGGAATGTCATCCAAATGTCCTGCAGCTAAAACTTGAACTTTAAGTGCTGCTTTCTCTGGCTGGTTCTTGAAAGCACACTGATTAGCAAACACGTATATTTGTAGTCGCTTCGAAAAACTGACAGGTCTGTAAACATAATTTTTTTTGTAGTTATAATTGCATCCTTGAAAAAATAAGTCCTTTCTTCACAAACTGAGGGTTGTGTGTGATTCTTGTTTAGTTTTCAATTTCTTTCATTGTTCAGTAACTTCTTGATTTAGTTTGTCATTCATACATCTTGCCTTTGTGTCCCCCTCGTGTGATTTTTGTGCACCGCCCTTCTTACTTTTTACTTGTCTGATTCCCTTGTGTCTATTCTCTCTGTTTCTTCTGTGCCAATTTGTTTCGCCAAACTTCTCAGCTCTTTTTCCTGACAGACACTTCTCATGGATCTTCTAGTGTATTTTAATTGTTTTATTGAGCCTCATACATTTTCCTTTGGATATTTACATTCCATGGTCTCATCTCATTAAGCCTTTTGTTTTTGCCTTACTTGTTTTAATGTATTAAATCCATCTCCAGTCAGCTCTTGGGTACTCTAATTTTGTAGACGTACAAAATGTAAAGGAAAGTGAAAAACTAGAACAAAAACACAGAAATCAGGAAAAAAACAGCATAAAAACCTGCACCAAGACCAGAAGTCCTGTCATCAGTTATTTGTAAAAGGCTTGAATTACGATAAGTTTTCAATTTCAAGTTTCCAATTTGGTTGAAGTCATTTTTGTTTCTGTGTTGTATTTTCCTTGGCCCATTCTACATCCTCCACAAGTCACTGTAATGATAGCAGACAACTGTGAGAGACTGACCCAGAAACATTCAGGACATCAGGTGCAGTTTAAAAAAGCTCTCTCTTTACTGGCATACAGGAAGTCAAAACAGAAACATAACCTAAACAGTAAGAGGAAAAGCAATATTGCAAATATCCAAAAAACAGCAAGGTCACAAAAAACTTAGATAACGAGTAGCTGGAGAGCAATGCAGTGTCAAGGATTAACAGAAGCCCTTTTTTACATAATGATTCTGCAACACGGTTCAAAGCTCACTATGTTTTTGTGCTTTTACACAAGTTACGCAGTGGCATAAGATCAGTGCCCCAGTGTCACATTTTTACATGATGTTCCGTTGTTAAGAAACCAAAAGGGAGACAACAGCAGTGACGTGCTACAGAATAGAGAGTGAAACATGCATTAAAATCATGACAGTAGTGGCAATTTAGTCAATTTAAGTGCATTTCCTAATTAACCTTGCTATACAGATTCTGAAGACTCAAGCAAAGTTGCTTTGTATGCCACATGAAAAATGCCGGGCTCCAGCCATCATCGATCCTGCTTGTTTGTCACACGAATAAGATGTTATCACTTGTCAGGTGTCTGTTTCAGCCTGCGAGCCCAGTCATTTTACATTGATCCTGTTACACATCCGTTGCTGCCTCCAATGCACACTCAGTTGCAGGTTCTGTCACACCATTATGCCTACGTGACATTAACATTGGAGGCAAGATGTTAAGGTGCGTTTAAGTCCATTCATGAACTGGTATTGTAAAAGGCTGGCAAATGATGGGGTGAAGCAAAGGTTTATGAACATTGTGTCTAATAGCATAATTAGGGGCAGGTGTAATGAAACTGAAACAGCAGGGGATGTTAGCCTTTAAAATAAAACAGGACAAGTAATGTACAAGATGAATAGATTGTTTCAGGTACAATGAACTCACAGCAGCTGTTTTTCTATTTTTCCTGCTGACAGACGAATGGTGTGAAAAACGTAACTACACAGCGCAGGGAGAACACAAGAGATGACCCACGTATTTGTTGAGGTTATTTGGTTTCCTGTGGTTCCAGGACAGAAAATATATTGTTTTTATTGACCTATCATCAAAATGGATCCAGACCATAGACTGTATAAAATATGGACGTAGTATCCGTGACGTCACCCATCTTTTCCTGAGAGCTGTTTTGAAGCCAATCGACAGCAGCAGACATATTGGAAATGCGGAACTCAACTAGGCAGAGTGTGATGTAAAGAGGCAGGGTGTGAGCCTCCTAGCCAACAGCTATGTGTTCCAGACCGGGAGTCACATCAGTCATGTCCTTATATGGGCAAAAACTCAAAATCTAAATATCTTCTGAACCGTCACGTTAGAAAAAAAATCACCCCCCGTACAGTGTGTGCTGATAGAGAGATTAGCTTCGTAGGGCCAAGCTGTTTTTTCAACCAGGCTATAAACGTGTTTATTAATGTTGCAAAGATCGTGTTTTTCCCATTCATGTCTATGTGGTTTCCGGTGTTTCTGCAGCCAGCCTCAAGCGGATTCTTGATGTATTGCAGTTTATAACACTTCTGCATGGGCTTCATCGTTTGAGACCGGAGGTTGCCGCTTGACCCAGACTGAATGTAACCACAGTGTTTGGTTTATTACTGTGTGTTGCATTCATCCATGTGTTGAAGAAATGTTCTTCATCAGCAGTGCAGACAGGAGTACACAGTGAGAGCAGGTGGGGAGGCGGAGCCTTTGTCAACACACACACACACACACACACACACACACACACACACACACACACACACACACACACACACACACACACAAACACACACACACACACACACACAAACACACACACACACACACACACACACACACACACACACACAAACACTCACTCACTCACTCACTCACTCACTCACACACACACAGAAAAATATTCACAAGCATCTCTATTCTCTGTTCCTAATTTCTGTCTTGCTATCATACAATATATGAAATAATTTCCCACAGGGATTCTGCGTTTTTCAGTGATACGAAGTTCCTCGTTACAGCTCACTGAGTTTACTATAGAGGAGCAGTTTGGGAATAAAGCAGTTCATTGTACAAGCTTTTTTGCAAAGAAAAAATATTTCCATTGCTCTCTAAGTACACCTTTTTCACAGCACACCCACATGCAGTTACAGCTTTTACTCTACAAACTACTATCAGGCCTGATAATTTTCAGGGATGCTTGTGATTTCTGTGGGATGTAGGTTTCACCTCGTGGCATCATTGTTCTCAGCTGCGGGTTACATTCCACACACATTCAGGCCGAGAACTGACCTTTTTACAGCCCATGGCAATGTCATATTGACTTCATAGGTTTCTCTTGCATTTGAGCTTGTACCTTTCAGCTTTTGTCAGACTAGACGGGTGGCCTTTTTAGCTCAGGGATGAGGCAGAAACAGCTCCAAGGTAACTGTAACCTTGCACCTTCCTTAAAAGGACATGATTTAAAATAACAACTAAATTGAACCTTTTGGGGGTTTTATCCAGAATGTTCTTACATGAAATGTTTCATTTGCTCTAATGGAAAAATGCAAAAGTAGCATAATGTTTGTCATAATCTTCAATGAACAGCCAGTTTTTCTTCTAGTAATGAAGCCTGAGGTGGCCACACAATGTTTTTATTTCATTTTTGTGTGGCCACACTATGTAGGCTTTGTCTACGTCAAGAGTCTAATACATGAGAAAGATTACAGAACTGTTAAAGTTAAATTTCAAACAAAATCATCTTGGCATCTGAAACACAAGCTGCAAGATAAAGTAACTTTTATTATTATTTAAATGACTGAATTTTGGATTGCTTATCTATTAGATATTTTTTTTTATTTTCTTGAAAAATTACACAGGCATAATCATATTATTCAGAGTAGAATTTAGCTCTGGTGTTATTGTGTAGCTTTCATAATTAGCATATTCATGATTAGCATTTTCATGATTAGCATTCTCCAATAAGCCTAAGACTTCTCTATGAGGAATACCTAAGTAAACAGAAAGCTTGTACTTGCTCCCATGAGGCCAGACTGTGACTGAAAGCATATTGGTGGCAGTGGCTTTGTCAATACCGTCTGACTAATAACAAGCTTTAAAAAGACCTTTTTTCCCACAGGACAGTTAAGCATAAAGATCCCCATTAGCCCAGAGTATGTCAGGAGAAGCAGTTAGCCTTTTAGCTAATTTGTTTGCAACCGTAAAGACAATATTCTGTCCATGTACTAATTAGTACATTGTGTCTGAGTTTACTTTTTCTGTTTCTTCACACTTTTAAGTACAGTACATTTAATGGACAACTAGATTATTACAGGACTTAACAATAGGTACTAAAAAACTCTGATTTACGGTTATGAGAAACAAGTAAGAAAGGAAATTAAATGAAACAAAAGCTTTGATATTTATATTGATGAATATTTTTAGAGTTGTACTAAAAATAGTATGTTTTGTGGTAGGTTTATCAAGCTATTTAGGCTTAACCAAGCTAATTAGAGTAATCTTTTAGTTGACATGTTAGCTAGCATGATAGCTGTTTTAGTAATTCTGTTCAGGTTCATGGTGGCCTGACTTTCCCCCACTGACTCTTACACTCAACTTGCTTTCTTTTTCATCTTCTAAAAAAATCACAGTTAATCTGATGAAAGCTTTTTAGCCATTATCTGTGCCTCTGTTAGAACTGGAGTAGGACTTGTTTAGTGATGCTCACAATGATTATCTGTCCACTGTTGTTTGCTAGCATTGTTTTTTCTCTTTGAACCTATTTGGATGGGAACATTTTGTCTAAGGCCAGTGTCAGATGTAGCTTACCTGTTTCTACTAACTCTAGGATTATACTAAGTGCTGGAAATTACATATGCCAGTAAAAAAATTAAGGTCTATCATCATTTAAAATCAAAAACTACCAGAATATCTGCTCAATTTGTGTCAACACATTGGTTTGTTTTGGTTATGTAAGATCACTCCCTAAAAACTATAAGCAGAGGCAGTGACTTCAAGGGAAATTAATGTCTGCACTAGACTTTGTACTATTTATGGCTTGAGGTGTGTGCATTAAGTTGATTAAATGTCACCCTTGTGGTCGGCACAAGAATTATTAGTCAGTTCAATTAATTATTAGTATTGATATTGTTGCAGGCCCATATTGCGACTGTATGTCTGGTTAACGACTACTACCATAATGCTATGCCTTGATCAGTATTTCGATCAAGAAAATGGAGATAAAGTAAAACAACACATAACCAGCACAGTGGATGTTAACCTGCAAGGGGTCAGAAGGCTGATAGTGCTAGCTCTGCTAATGGTACCCACATGCAGCAAACCAAATTTACATTGTTTGCCAGTAGATTCTTTGATCAGCTGTTTGGTCGAGTCAAAGAAATTGTGCTCAATTTTGACTGTTTTCTGAGAGATTTCTTATGTTTAGACTATTCAGTTAGTTTGAATTTCAAGATCTGTTTAAACGGCAAGGAAATGAGTTGCTCCTACTTACGCCAGCAGTTGGAAAAATACTTTACTCCAAAAAAAGTCACTCTACCCAAAAAGTTATACTGAAGCCATTGAAAATTAGTGCAATACACTTCATATAAATGTACGTCAGTAGCTATGAATGTTTCAAAAACCAACATTTCTACAATTATTACAACACCAGGTGAGATCAGTTATGCATTATACATGCTGGTCTGGATATTACAGTTAGTTTAATACAATATTGCATCTGACCTTTAGTCTGATTGAAGCATGTACATATTGCATTAACAGACCTCTCCAGTCCTCTTCTGTTGAATAGCCTCTTCATAGGATGAGGAAGGCACTATTAATGAGCAGCTGATTACCAGGGCAGGTCTTTGTAGATCTTTTTATTAGAGGGTTTTATGAGAGCTACTTCACAATTGATTTGAATGTTTTTTAATTTTATATTTGCAACCAATCTTTAGTAAATTTCAGGAAATCAATGTAAAATAGGGCTTAGTTTAACCCAGGTTTTCTATTTTAAAACCTCATACAGTACTGACCATGATAGAGCAGTGCTCTCTGTGAATGCTTTAGTGGGCTGATAGACCAACAGAATGACCTTTACCATCTGCTGTTTCAAATTAAAATCATATAGAAGAAGGCGGCAGGAAAATCATCTGTTTGTTGAATAATGCTAAGACAGTAGGACTGTATTGCTTTAGTTCATAGTATGTCTGACTGTATTTGTGTTTGGTGCTTCTCTGAGCCCAATGCAGTATTCCAGGGATAAACCTGTTACTACGCATCAAGCATACCTAAGAGGGCCATAAACCAGACCAATCAGCATCACAACCCACAGTGAAACGGTGCGCTGTTGCTATGGCAACAAGTAATCTTCTCTAATAATCTCCTAAAATGCACCCTTGAAAGAGGCATTGAGTGATTTACAGAAAATTACTTTTTTCACATGCATAAGAAGCACAAATGAATGTTACTCCCTAAAAAGATGTGCACTCACACAGAAATGTAAGCTTGGGGCGCTGGTGGCCTAATGGTCTAGGCTCCCCACATACAGAGGCCATAGTCCTTGTTGTAGAGGTTGCCGGCTCGATTCCCGGCCGTGACCCTTTGCTGCATGTCTTCCCCACTATACTCTCCACATTTCCTGTCTATCTGCAGCTGTCCTGTCAATAAAGATAAAAACACACCAAAAATATAACTTTGAAAAGAAAAAAAAAAGAAATGTAAGCTTCCTTATCACATCTTAACCCTGCTTACTGTTGTCAGTGTCTCAATTAAACTATTGTAGAAAAACTATTATGTTAATAAGCATTTGCAATTTCAGTAAGAGGCAATGGCTAAATGCAAATGAGTAACCATGCAAACCAAAATGTTTTAAAAATTGCCATAATAGAGGATGGCAAGCTTTATAATCATGTAGAAATTATTGTTTCCCCCCTGCTGAAGCCTATTTTCGGACAGCCTCACCTGGAAGGAGAAGAAGAGTGACAGGGCGCTTGAGGGAGTTAAAACACTGCCAACTTTCTCACCTCTCCACACCCGGCAGATAGTGTGAAGTGGCCGTGAAGGTCAGATTGTCAGTTTTTAAAATGTACAAATTTACCTCGTGTAAAGCACTCCTGTTAAAGCATACTGGCCCCTTAAGTGCAGTACTTGAGTGTAAAGTGATTTTCATGTAGTTGCAATAAAGTCACATCAGCCACTTTGGCCCGGATGACTGTTATTGTACAGAATCAATGCAGAAATAAGTAATACTTTTGAGGGTCACGATTAGTCCACAGGGATATTTCTTAAAAAAACAAATACCATTAGTCTGATTGTCATTCTGCTTCATTTTATATTTACATTCAATAAATGCATGCAAACTACTCCGATATTCCGTATAGGCTCAAATACAAAGCCTGATATTATTGGTATATTGTGCCCAACCAGCAACTTTCCATGGGTGCACTGTGAATAGGGCATCTGCACCCTGATATTGAGTCATTTTGGACCATATGCAGTTCAGGCAATAAGGCTGCTTGACTTGGGAATGTGTTGTACTGGTAAGTTTGACCTTCTGCTAACAAAGCAAATATCTGAGGCAGATTTAAAAGAAAAAAGGACAATGAAAGGAAGCAGGGAGAAAATTAGTCTGGGTTTTACAACAATCTAACAACCAAATTTGTAAACCAATTTAAAGTTTCAGTTCATTCATGTATTTGAGTTCAACTGCAAGTATGTTTACAGCGTTAATATAGTGAACCAAAAAATGGTTGAATGTACTTCTGTGGTTCTCATTACGTTTACCTGGAGCTTGGTCATCTCAGCCTCTGATATGTCTGTTCTGTGATATGTAATTGAGTGACAAGGAAGTGTTGACATTCTGTCACTGAAGTGCAGCTACAGTAAAGTGCTCTTGAGAAAGTTATCCATCCCCAACCCTGCTGATTCTTATTAATAGAGTTAGCCAACCACTACACATCTGGACCCTCCCGTACGATACACTGTTGGAGTGGAGGGGAAATAATGCTGCTGATTCCAAGACAGAAAGCTTACACCTGATTGAGCCTTTGTTTGTGTTTACAGCATGAATATTCTTTCCTCCATGCTACTGCACTGGAAGTAGGCATAACCTTGCCACTGAGTCACATGATCAATCTTTTTATTACCCGGCTTTCTTATTTATCTTCCAGCTGTGCAAGATACTTGATTCTGATTGGTCAAGACCCCTTGCAACCCCTTGACGAGGGTTATTAACTTTCACTAACATGAGTAAAGTCAGTGGCAAACTAATCACACATCATGTCAAATCAATCCGCGGAAAAGAGTTCCGGCACATGTGCGTCTGATAGTTGAACCTTACCTTACGGTAAGGTGAGGTAAAACCATTAGTTTCTGTTCGCATCAAAACACTGTGACTAAATGTGAGTTTCGGTAGCATGCTAATTTGGCAGGTCAAACAACACAGATATTTAATGTTGGATCCTGTCCAGCAATCATAGCAATAAATAGAGCATGTCAGAGCAACTTTGAGTTAACAATCGCTACAAAGAAGCGTAAATGATGAGCAGGGATGATGACAGCAGCAGTGTTTAAAGTTGTGAAATTTGCCTTGTTTATTTTTAAAGGTGTGTGAACTTTAGAGCTTAGAGAAGGAGAGCTGGATGAGGACAGTTTAATGTTAAATCGACCACAACAGGCAGATAAGAATCCATGGAAGCCATAGAACACTGACTGAAGTGGGATCACTTGGACTGTTGTATACATAAATAATTTAAAATCAATAAAATAATCTTTTAATCAATATTATTTGCCAACGTGTCTATATCTTAAGTTAGTAGCCAGGTAATAAGTGGGACAATGTATGGTTAGCTGGTGGTTATGGGAAAAAGTTCCTGACAGGGTGAGACAAGACAACAAGGCATACATTATCCCTTAATATAGTGTGCGGGTTAAAGTAATTCAGTACTTCACTGGTTACAACAATGTGAGCTACTTAGTAAGGGATTATGTTTAGTGAGCAGGCTGTGTTGTGGATTGGAACCACAACAGGGTGAGCAGGACTCTGATGCAATAGAAAGGGTCCACTTATTAAACAGCCACTTACTTAACAAATGTTGAACTCCTATTGGATTAAAAACAATAATTGAATACAGTGAATTACAGTAATAGTTTGACCTGCGTCCAGGAGTTAACTCTGTTGCCCTCCTAAAATGAACTGTCTAAGCTATTATTACACACTACATCCTTCGCAACATCTGTTCTGTATAGCAACAGTCTGCTATTAAGAAATATAAGACCATTGCTATGAATGTTGCTGCGCAGAAATAAGTACTTAACACATCCATGTAATAAGCTAGTTTAATGTTTGTTTGTTTTTTAACTAAATATCAGTCTTTTAGTTTATATTTATAGTGGTTGGTGGTTGTGTTGTTCTCCTCAAAAATGTGAAGTTTTTCCCAACATATAGACAACAAAGTGCCAGTCTCACAAGGGTAAAAGAGAAAAGAGCAAAAGTGGGCAGTTTGTAATGATCTTCTACTATTTTGTCTATAGAAGATGTGCTGACATTTCATTTTCCTCAAAAAAGAAAGGTCAAATTTCAAACCATTTGCTGTGTTGTTCTACTTGTAGGGAATGTATCATGGGTAGATAGACTCACGTCCGTGACAGCTGAGTGGACTCCATCTGCTCATGTAGAGGTAGACCTTGACCTACAAATTTTCAGTCAAATTATTTTACAGGTACTACACAGGAGGTTTCTCTTGAAATTGGATTTGACTGAATTCTCTCTGGATTGTTTTGAATGTCCACCTGTCGTTTTGTATTTTCCTATGAAGGCTTTTGCAAATAATGGAACAAGGTTAGGCTGTTAGCTTACAAGTGGCTTTGCTTTTCACCCACTTTTACCGAGGTCAGTGATGGGAATTCAAAATCCAGTTTCTTTTTCACTCAAATTTTTCTTGAGTAGGTTAACCTTGTATGTCTACCAGCTCCTGCTAAAAAATGAAGTACTTTTTCACTCCAGGAATGACTGCTCAGTCCCAGAAATGAGCCTGCTTGAAAATAATTCAGCTAAATGTAGCATAGGGACTGTTAATTCAGAAGAAATATGATTGCAAACTTTTATCTAAATTGCCTAAGCTTTTCTTTTACATTCTATTACGTACTTAATGCCTTGTATACTTTTTAATTAGAGACTAACATTAAACTAACATTACTCACTAAGATATGCTTTCCACCATTGTTTCAGGAGATCTGGATAAGCAGAGCTTTTGTTTTTGTGTGTGTGCGTGTGCATGTGCACTTCTGAAGGAGAGATTGTCAGGGAACAGGGTTAGCACTTAATGTGATAAAACCACCTGCAGAGAGAAGGAAGTTATCCATCAAACATACATATTAAACTAATAAAGTGTGATTACAGCTGAGCAAAGTAGCCAGCAATCAGATCCAGGTCAGTGGTAATAATAGTTGATAGGTGCTCATGCAGAGCACTACTGTTCTGTTTTTTTTACAAAATGTCTATCAAATTAGAGTTCCCAGTGCTCTTTGGTTTCATTGTTTTAATGCCTGATATTAGGAATGCCATTGACAATCAGATCCAAACAGTTTGGACACAGACATAAAATATAGAGAACTGGAGACACTGCTGGTACATGCATCAATACCTGTAGTCACAAAATACACAGTGGTGCACTGTTCAATATTGTTGTGTTAATTATTCATATGTCCCTAATTGGATTTATAAGATGGACAATGCTGTTAAACTGTCATAAGGCTTACAGGCACGTCTAAATGCCCTGATTAATCACACATTTCTAAATATTTTCCAGGGGAAAATTATTGCAGAGGAGGTGTAAATGATGTCACGCCCACAGGTCAGATTTTCCATTTGAGCAAAATAATCAAAAAGTTTACTCTGACCAAATTGAGTACTGCTCACCTTGTACTGCATCATTGGGTAAAGCTGCCATACAGAAAAATGTCTTCTTCTACGGAAACATTTTAAAGGGAAATCTAAATGTTATATGACAGCAGTGGTTTTGCTCTGCTTTTCACAAAGGCGCAAATGGTTTATCTCTTCTATCCCAGTTGCCATGGGAACATACTAATTTGATTGTTTTGTATTTAAGAAGCTGGCACACAATATGTGCTGTTTTGTTGTTGTCTGTTGTGGACATTTGCAGCCCATAAAACTGATCATAACTTGGCATGCTTTCGCTAAGCCTCACACAAGTCCGTGCTTAACTGTTCTCCTACTGTTCACAGTGAAATGTGCTCAACAGTTTTTATGACATGGAGAAATTTACTCTTTATAAACTTAATTTATTTGCTGCACTGATACCACCTTATTGTGTGCGTTTCAATGACGTCTTTGCAGTTCCTGCCTCACATATTTTCATGCTAATCATGAATACCATTATTCCACATACATACCTCTGAGCTTCTAGACAGATTCAATAAGCTCTTTACACTACTGCACAAACTTATCTTAAATTGCTCTTTTCAGTCTGCTGAGCGCACCTGTTCATGAGAAGGTGCATGTTTGTGAGACTGCATCATCTGCATAATCAAGAGCCCTCCAAATTTGTGTTGCAAGCTACATATTTAGCTCTTCTAAGGGGAAGTTTTATCACTGTGAGTCTGTTATACAGGAGGTGATCACAAGGAATGCTACAGTACAGTCAAGAAATATTATATCTACTAAATTCTGTATCATTGATTTATTTAAACCCTAGGAAAACACATTGAAGGAAACCCCCAAGGACAATAATACCAGAAAAATCATCAAAGAAGACGATGGGGTCAATAAAACATGGACGGAATTTTCTGTTAAGCATGGTAAAGTAGCGATATGCACATTTAGTCCACTGAACAATTGAATGTTGTAACACTTGCTAGTCTGCACCAGCATCACTAGTTGTTTAAACAAATTATTAATGTGTTTTATAGTAGACTCAATAAGCCATCCAAATGGTTGTATGTAGGTGTAGCATAGCCACTACCCGTGGCGCTAGCTCCAGTTAATAGCTATTGTCAGAAGGCAAAAACGCTCTCCTTCCAGATGTGACCAATCAAAGGTAACAGATGGTATCTTGTACCGAGCACAGCTCAGTTTGTCAGTGTTTTGATCTAGAAAATGGAGATAAATTGTATGTAGCTTAGTCTGGTGAAACTGACATAAAAACTTGACCCCAGCAGTGCATAACCAGCATAGGCATGGAAAACTGAAGGCTGTTGGTGCTAGCTCTGCTCACAGTAGGCACACCCCAGCAAACCAATTTGACAATGTTGACCCACAGACTTTGATTCAGCATAAATTATGCTCAACTTTGTGTGCTTTCTTAGTCTGAATTTAAATTTCGTTTAAGCAATTTGGAAAAGAAAGAAAGACATTTTTTAGTTCTTTACATTTAGTTCTATACATTCTTAGCTCAGAGAACTTGTTAACACAAGGGGGGTTCCTGCATGAAGCTTAATGTTCCTTGTGTATAGCAGCTTCAACCATTGCCTTACACTCTAATTGCTCTGTAAATACACATAATTTGATCAGTGGTGCAGTGCAATAAGCTGACTGGGCGCGGGGTTTCTCCCCTTGAGCCCGCCCTGTATCAGCCCACTCAGAGCATTGAACAGACCTTTGGAAAAGGAAACACCTGACTCATGGCATACTAAGTCTACTGTTTTGATTAAACACAGGACTTCTAAATTATTTGGAGGTTTCCGTTATTCCCTCTGGCAGAACCTTAGATGGAGTGTCATTTCTTCGTGTCGCTTCCCTTTTCTCTGTGAGCTGTAAGAAGTTTCGGTCAGCCCGGCTTTGCTTTTCCTCCATTAAACCAGGGTCAAGTGTGAACTGAAGCTCCCTTAGTTTTAGAGTCAGTAGGGATTAGGGGGTATCTAATAGATACAAGGAGGGAGAAGTAGAAGGGGGAAATAGAGAGAAACCAGGGGACAGAACAGAGTGAATGACAGAGAAAGCTGGTTAGGGAGGGAGCAAGATAAGATGATAGAGAGAAGACGGGGGAGAAAATTAGCTCAGCAGAAGGAGAGATTGCCGATCCCTGTATGACGTCCGTAACCATTAGCTACTTATGGTGTATAACAAAAAGCTGTATCAAACAGGGCTCCAGGCCTTCCTCCCTTGGTAACAATCTTTCCAAGTCTATGTTGGCCTTGCCTCATCTTGCTTTCTCTCGCTGTCTCACTTCAATCCATATATTAGAGGTTCAATCCATCAAAGGATCAGATAGGCTTAAAGCCAGCCTGAGCCACTGGCTTCTTGTTTTTACACTGGCTCGTTGGTGCTGCCCACACATTTGTTGCCAGTATTGTTTTACAGAAAAACATTGAATACAGTACAAGATGTTTCCTATGTCTGGTATTGATTAACATGTTCAACCAAAGATATCTTAAACAGCATATCTTACAGAATGCACATATCCAATGAGGGGATAGGATCCTCATCATTTTTTTTAAGATTAATGTTCCTGTGGCAGTATGTGTATTTATGGTATTGTCTGCCTTTGCTAATTAAGTGAATGAAATAAATGACAGTTAAAGTACTTATTATATTGATCCAGGAAACAATACGATATAATGATAGATATAACGATATGATACGATACAATATAACTTGATATGACAACATCTGAAACAAAATGATAGGATTGCAATACAATATGATACGATATATATTTGATTCGTTACGATAATATATACTACGATAAATCTTGATGTCTCAGCAGTGAATGTTTCCTTGGACTTGAATGTGCTATACATTAAGATGCCTCTACAGTAGTACAGCTGAATAGAAAACATCAAAAGCTAAACAAAGTGTTTACAGTTTTCCTATACCAATGACAACCACAAATTACATATATTGCACATTTTCCAAATGCTACAGTATTCAATTTCTTTGAGATAGTCACAAAGGAGTTTTTTTAATGTTTGAGGAACAGTAACACTGATTTTATTATTGGTAAAATAACTGCAGGTGGACTCTCTATAGTTTCATAACCACTTACCAAACCCAGCTGAGGATGGAAAAAAACTCAAAGCTTTGATAGTATTTGGGGGTGAATCTCAACCATAGACTGTATAAAATATGGACGGAGGATCCGTGACATCACCCATCTGTTTCTTAAGCCCTGTTTTGAGGCCAATCATCTGCAGCAGCCATATTGCTGCTGTAGAGCGATTGTGACGTAAAAAGGTGGGCTTTGCTACAGTGTTCCTGCCTGTCAGTCAAGTCAGCTGTGCCTCTCATTGGAAGACTCGTAATCTCAATATTTTTCGAAATTGCCTCGTTAGAATATAATTCACCCCCCCGTACAGTGTGTGCCGATCAAGAAATTAGCTATCCAGACTACACTCGTCTTTTGTAACATGTAAATAAACATGTTTATTCTGCTGTAAAGATGGGCTATTTTGAATTGGTGTGTATGTGGTTTCCGTTACTTCCGGAGCTAGCCTCAAGCGGATCCTTGATGAACTGCAGTTTTTAGCACTTCTGCATTGGACTCATATTTTTAGACCGGAGGTTGCCGCTTGGTCTCAACAGAAGGCTGTTGGTACATTGCAGTATTAATCAGATAAAGTGTTTTGTGGAAGATGAAGTGGTTAGGTAATGACACAGCTTTGACCTTGGATCTATATTGTTTTGTCATTGCTTTCTGCAGCAGGCTATCAAAAGAGACGACGTAAAGAGCCACACAGCAAAATGGGAAAACTGCAGACCCTACATACATACACTGTCACACTATAGACAAATCACCCCTCCAAGCGGCATCTATCTAGCAGAGGTTCTGCTTCATCTGCTGCCTTTAAGGTCTGCTCAAACCTGCTATGCTCTCTCACAAAAAATGGAATGAAAAATATAAAGAAGCTTTTCCTGTGGAGTGAGAGACAGAACATGACTGAAATAGAAATATGATGTGATTTATTTATTTTTTTGTAGTTCAGCAGATTGAAGACAGGAAGTTATAAGTGGGACTGGCTATGAGACTTGATTTGCTGGCCAGGCTTTTAGGGCTTTAGCCAGCTGCACACAGAGTTAAACAGTAACTCTCTGAGGTCTTAAACGGCTCAGTTGACCATATGGTGCCAGGTGCAGTGGTGCATTTTGGCAGGACATGCAGAACAGTTAACAAACACACACAGAGCACTTGTTCAGTTTAACATAACTTAGCACCAAATCATAATTGTAACCACTGAAGCTTCATTCAATCAATATCATAGTGAAAAGATAAGATCTAAATATATTTTTCAGCCACTTAAGCAATAACATTAGCTCCAATACACACATGTAATTAGATATGGATTTCAAACGTGACCACCACCAGAGTCATGAATCTGACTCTGCCATTAGCACACCTAATCATCTACATAATACATATCAAATTCATTTCAGTCCACTCTCACAGTGATATATAATGGAAATCTGAGGCATGATTACAGCGAGCAAAATTGTATATAATTTGATACCACCAAATGATATCAAGTAAACCTAGAGCTGGCAATAAGTGTGTTTCCATCAGCATAAAGGACCCTAGGTAGGTTAGGTAGTAAAAACAAATGCTTGAATAACAAACATTTAAATTAAAAAAAAAAAAAATTAAAATGTTATTTTGTGTTTTGATGTGGTGGACATAAACTTGCTTGAAAAAGAGCAATCCAGATGGATGAGTTTATGCAACTTAGTTGTTCATTGAAGCAATTTTCAAGATCTGCATTTGGAAGTCTTTGACACCACCTGTGGTGATGTGTGGTAATTGCAGGTTTGTCTGCCTAGTTCTGACATTTTGTCCCCAAGTTAATGCCTACTTTTTTATCCTTATTTTTGTATCATTTTATTGTCTATATTTATTTTCCCCATTGTTTTCATGAATGGCATTTGTTTAGTTTTGTATTTGGTCTTCATTTCCTGTTTTATTTTGAAATTCTTACCTTGTGTGTTTCGCCTTACGCTCTTGTCTTTTACTGTCATTAGTAGTTTCAGTTTACAAAATGATCTTCAGTTGTAGTTTCTTGTGATATTTTGTGAGCCAACGCCCTCATTTATTCTACTCCTTGTGTGTATCTGTTGCCTGTTTATTTTGTAGTATTCCCCTACACTGTCCAGTCTCATTTTACTTCCTGTGTTTTTACCCTCCAGCTTGATTGCAACTAATTAGTTTCACCTGTGTCTTGTTGTCACACCTGTGTTTGATTGCCCTGTGAGAAGGTGTTCACCTCTCTGTGCTGGTTCATTGCGTCGTCTCCTGCATCGTTCCTCATGCTCCCAGTGGTGGTTCTTGTGTTTTTGAGATCTTCTGTTGTACATATTTTCTGATTTCTGTCATGGAACTTTATTGTGACAGAATTGACCGACTCATGAAAATAGTAAGCATTAATGAATGACAAATTGATACGAATCCGCTGAAAGCAAGGAATAATACAAATACAGGGGCTTTCGTCAGTGTGCAGAAAGATTACTTGCCACTGTGTGGACCCATGTGCATGTGTTTACCTTTAAATGTTCAAGATTATAACTTCATGGGGGAAAAATCTGAGCAGTTTGCCTCTATAAATGCTGCTGTGACCGATCCTGGAACCTTTAAATGACTTTGAAGAAGAGACGTGTTGTAAATCTCACCCTTTCAATTAAACTACAAACAAGGCCTCAACAGCAAAGATGCACACAGATTTACCCTCTCTTTTCACTGCGTATCTCTCAATCCTTCACATACAGTATTTATATAAATACACAGATCCCACATGGTGCATAGCCTCGCTCACAACATGTAGCACTGCGGTAGGTGTTAAGTGTCAAACTGACAATATTGAGCCACTATAAACTGCAAAGGCCAAGCATACGACTACATTCTCCACTTTTTGTATTAAAAAAACAGCACACACATTCACAGACGTACACACACACACGCTTGAAGACAGAATCATGTACTGTATCTGCTGTAGATGTTAACTCAAACCTGCTTTCGCATGAATCAAAAGGCAATCTGACTGTGTTCGCAGTTATTTCCAATCAAGGCTAATCACGTCTTCGGGGACTCTCAATTCACAGCAGTGTGGAGCCAAGCAGAGAGGTAAGAAATGAACAATTAGAATCAAATAAATTCAGTATTAAAAAAATCTAATGAAATTTGAATTACAGTCAGCAAAGAGATGACATAAAAAGCTTGCCTGCTTGCTTCCTTTCAGTCATTTTTTCTAACTGGCAGTCATTGTTTCAGTGTGATTCATCTAGTCTGCTAACAGAGGCCTTTAAATCAATGGTAAAATAATGGATCCATTGTATTGCAGCAGATGTCATTAAACCGTCACCTAAACTACCCTTTAAAGAATGTTTGCCTCCCCACTAGAGAGATACTGAAAGAAAAGGGACGAGTTGAAGATTACTTTTTCAGAACGTGAAAACTAACTGTGAGGGCTGCTTTCTGCTCTCTCAAGATAAGTGTGTGTGTTTGTGTGTATACATCCCTTTGTATGTGTTTGTGTGTATCCATATGTGCACGCACTGTAGGTGTGGGCTCGTGTGGGTGGGTGTTCAGAGACTGACTGTGTGTGTGCTGTCATGCTGAAGGCCGCCTTCTGCATCTATATTCTCCATTCACACGCTTGCACTTCACACACCTCAGGGGGAAGTTATGTGACACGTTGAAGTGAGCACGTCGCTGAAAAAGGCTTAAAAAATTATGGCAGGAATAACGTCAGTATTTAGCTAAAAATGCATTTGTGTGAGTGTGAATGTAAGTGTGTGCGTGCATGCATATCTGAATGTGCAGAGGGTGCCGTCTTTGAGTCGTGACCAGAAAATCTCCTCCCTCCTTTGCGTGTCTCACACACACCCACATTGAGGTTTTTCGATGCTGCAGTGTAAACTACACCCTCCATGTATAAGCCTGATGTAGCCAGAACGAGGTGCAGGGAAAACACAGTGTTAGAGCAGTGGATAACGCTCTCAAATGTCTAAGGAATCCTCCAAACATCAACTTCACACTGGCAAAAAAACAGTTCTTCAGGCGGTATTGTGATGATTCTGGTTTTCTCTATCATCGTCTTGCAGTTCTTTTCCTCTCGGGTGGTGCAGCTGCTGTGGAGGTCAGGATTTCTGGACTGCTGCTGTTGTCGTTTTTATCTCTCTTGAGTGCCATTGCAAGCAATACCTCAAAGATAAGACTGGTGTGAGGTTGGATCTCAGAGTCAGAAAAATATCTGCCTGAGCAGGAATCTGGAATCTGGAAACTGTACCCTCTTTATCATCCATCTTACTTGCTTCTCTTCTCAACCTGTTACATCCTTCCTCTTTTGATCATTAAGCCCTCCCTCTTGCACCCAGCAGCTGAGAAGTGCCACCCATTGCACCCTGATTTTTTTCTGTGACAAAGAGCTTTATTCAAATCTTAGAGAGAGAGAGAGAGAGAGAGAGAGGTGGTACCAGAAAAAAAAAAATCTTCAAGTCATCTTTAAACGGAATCATTTCTGCATCTGCAGGGTAGTGTGGGTGTGTTCATTAAAATCTTGCTCCAGTGGACCTTTAGGAGAGGCCAATTTGGGAAGAATAACTGTTAGTAAATGAGGCAGTTCTTGGATATATCCAGTGTAATGGGCCGTGCAGATGGAAGAAATTTGATCAAACATCTTGTGGTCACTTTGAAACTGAAAACCGGTTGGCACACTTTCCATCTCCTCTTTTCATCTGTTGCTCGAAAGGACAGTCTTTCAATACTTCATAAGTCCTATTCCATTCATATGGATTTTTTTGTATTTGAAACTGTATCAAGGCCTTGCAATGCATTAATATCACATTCTTCTCCTTCATTATGATTTTTTGTAGGGCCACAAGAATTGGTTGATTAATGTGTAACCACCTAATCAGAATCAGAATCAGCTGTATTGGCCAGGTATGTGTGCACATACAGTAAAAAAAAACAAGAGATGCATGGAATCAGTCCTATTCCAGTGTCTGAATGCCGACACATGCATACCTCATTGAACTTAACCAGGCACTGATTTGGCAATCACCTGAAAAGCAATCAAATACAGTTGAGCTGCTTGAATTTATGCGTGAAGTATGGCATACTATCACCCAACAGAGCCGTAAAAGACTGATCCTCCACATTGTCAAGTTTTTACCATCAAAAACATCTATCAGGGGGGGCGCCTGTGGCCTAGCAGTATCAGCGCACTCCATACACAGAGGCTGTAGCCCACATTGCAGAGATTCCTGGTTCGAGTGCCGGCCAAGACCCTTTCCTGCATGTCCTTCCCTGCTCTTTACCCATTTCCTGCTTTATAACTAAAGGTGTAAAAGCCTAAAAAATACAACTTAAAAAAAACCCTCTATCAATACAAATTCTGTTGTGCACAACAACTACTCTCTTCTCCTTCTTTGTCTTCCAGCCGGCACATCACACCTTGACTCCATATGGAAAATTTCCAAGATGCAGGCAGGAGAAAGTCCTTATAAAGTCAGGGCAAAAGTTTCAGCTGTTTGTGTTCACACATGAAACCCAACCTGAAAAATTTGGGGAGTGTTCAGGAGTTTTGTGCATTTGAGGATACAGCTTTTGTCTTGTTTGTGCACTCTCGAATGGAGTTTGAAATCATCTGCCTCTTGTATGAGAAAGACATAATCGTCCACTTTATCTTTTTTTGGAGTTGATTTCTCAGATATAAGATTAACAAACAAGCCCTGAGGAAATAGTTTCCGGGACAAGGAAGTGTAATTTATTTGCAGAGCTTTTGCATCTTAACAGAATGTTGAGCCACAATGACGTGGAGGATGGCCAATCAGTATGCAAGGGGAATGATTATTTTTCAGCCTTGAGCAAATAAAGGAGAGAGGAGTCCGAGGAGATGCAAAGCAGACGAGTGTGTCGAGAGGGATTTGAGGAAAAAAAATAATAAGGTGTGACGCAGAGGAGGGCAGGACGGGGCTTCACCTCCTGTCTCTGGAGCCAGTAGGTGTTAGTAACAAGGGAAAGGAGGCTGATTTAAAGTGAACAGGAGATGTTGTTAATGCAGAGGCATGTGTTTTATTATTATTTTTACTTGAAAGGACTGAACTTGAGATATAAGATGTTTGTAAAAAAAAAACCAAAAGAGACAAATTCAGAGGTGAAGGGAGGCGGAAAATAAAAGAAGAGAGACGGGAAACAGATGGGAGAAACGGAGAGCTTAAAATGTCCAGCAAGACGTAAAGAATGAGTGAATGGAGAGAACATTTGTGTGTTTGTGTGAGAGGGAGAGAGAAGGAGAGAGAGAGAGAGAAAGAGAGGGAGAGACAATGAGGCTGAATGGAAACCTGAAAGATCTGCGACACGTGTCTTCATCGTCCGGCTGAGCACCACAGCGCATGACTGCCCCAGGGCTGCTGCACTCAGCCCTGTCATGGCTCAACGAACTCACACACACACACACACACACACACACACACACACACACACACACACACACACACACACACACACGCACGCACGCACGCACGCACGCACGCACGCACACACGCATAGACACACACATACAGTATAAACACACACAGATACACACAGCATGAGATAGTGACAAGGGGATGAGAGGGGGAGAGAGCGGGGGGCAGAGAGAGGGAGAGAGGGAGAGGTTGTAGGGACGGAGGAAACAGGGATGGAGGTGTGGAAAGATGTCAAGTGAAGGAGGTAGATAAGATGAGGAGGAGGAGGCAGGGTGGCGAGCGAAAGTAAGAATGTCACAGCAGTGAGACATATTCAGAGCAGGAGAATCACAGGGGAAAATATCTGTACTCTACTGTATGTTTGCTACAGCTGTGTTGAGCTGCTCTCTCCTTTCATTATTCGTGCAGGTGAGCCTGAATCTCCCAATAAATTAGAGTTCAGATGCATTTATTACTCTGTGACTGCAGGGATGGCTTGCTGTTTAAGAAATGAAAAGACAGCAGATCTGTAATTTGAAACAGCAGTGCGGCCTATGGATCTCAGTGGAACTGTGCCTGTGTGCCTCAACATTTATTATCCTACATGTGTTTGATCCTATTTGAACACTGATTGTTGTTTCTGAGAGTTATAGCATGGAGCCGAGGGGAACATCAGATTAGTTCAGCAAACTGTGCTCACACAGGTCTGGCATAAAAAATAATCAGCAGCTACAGAAGGTGGAACAAACAGCATCATAATGACATCCTGGCTCCCATAGGCTGTAATCAGAGGACCATTTATTAATTTCTTCAGACATCTGCATACAGCTGGTCAGCTCTAGATCAGACATTTCAGCTGGAGCAACAAATCTGCTGGACGCTGTGCGATGAAAGCCCATCAGAGTTTGGATTTCTCAACCTATCTGGAATACATCTGAAAAGATTGATCTGACCTCAGTTCCAAAACCTAGATTTTGCAAATAATTTTATTTTTCTCCTGAGGACAGACCTGACAAAGTTTGCATACTGTCTTACAGACTTAATTATGATTAATCAGTCATAGGATAGAAATAGTTAATGTGGTAGATCACTTGCATGTTTAAAATTCTATTAGTTTTCATTTGAAAAACAGTTTTTGAAGTCCATATTAACAAAATAAAGCAATTCTTAGCAGTGCCTTGATTTGGAAATCAAATGCATGTAGTGAAATTTACTTTATGATCCTGACTTCTAGATATATCCTTCAAATAAATCCTGCACTGCTACACTCACTCTCTAACATCCAATTATCCCTGGTTAATGCAACAACATGAGCACTTTTCAGGAGTTCCACATTGGTTGCTTTTTCTGCCTTATACAGGTCTTGCATGCATTACACAATTGTTACCATTAATGCAGTCGCCACCTATGTAGCAGTGTTCTAGTGTCATACACAGATGATGATGTGATGTGAAATAAAATAGCACCAGATTTAAAAATTAGTGGGTTCATTTTTATTTATTAGTTTAGTTTATTTGACAGGGGCCATGCAAAACAAAAACTGTCAAGCCAGAGTTAGCTATAAGCTAATTTTCTTCTGTGGCCCTGGGCAGGAAGATTTTTTGATTATCTCGTTAATGCGGACAGCCCTACTTTCTACAAATCTGCATTATGATGTTATTATTTCAGTTAACCTAAGACTCGTTGATTCTAAGTAAATCAAAGGAGAATAAGTTCCTTTTTCAGGCTCAAACCACTGGAGTAAGTCAACAAAGCCTCTGTGTAACTAACTGTCCACTGAAGAACCGACACTAACTCAAAACTGATGAATAAGGGCTACTAAAAGGGATGTGATGAACTTTGAAAAGACAGCGTTCAGGTTGCAGAGGTAAAGGCCACACAGAAAAGCAAGTCTCAGCTTGATGTTGATTTTGCACTTGCGGCTGGCTATACAAGAATCACTGAAAAGCTGGCATCCATTCCCAGAGGCAATCATCATCTGTCATCCTGTAACGATGGCAGACCCTGATTGCTGATGGTTTCTGAGATCAAAAACAGCTGAAGATTTAAAGAGATATTTCTTTTTTTTTTTAAGTGGGGTCGTATGAGTTACAGTACACTATTGCTCTTGCTAGCCGCAATGCGTGCCGGGGAGCTCTTCCCCTTTTAATGAGAAAATTCCCAGAGCACCGGCAGCCAAGCTAGGCTATTTTCTTTGCCCACGGGGCCTCCTATGTCACGTTATTTTGCTTAAGTTGAGTAAATATGGTCAAGGAACTCATCACGGTGCAAATGCATGCACCAGTAGAAAAAATTGGAGCTATTCAGTTTGCCATCAGAAACCCCCTTTGGTTTGGCACTATTTTCGGACGCACCTCGCAGACTGGTGTTCTTCCACTGCATGAGCACGGATACACGCCGATCAGCTGTTCGGATCAACAAGCACATAGCATTTTTAGCAGACACTTTTAGGAACAAAAATTACAAAGTGCAGAAAATCATTCTGACAGCACTGATGACATGCGGTTTACTGTGGGCACAAGAGGATTTCTCTATGAACCAGAGTTTACAGAGGAAGAACTCCAGATGCAGACCCAACGTACTGAAGAAAAGAGGGGAGAAAGTTATGTGCTAATGAGTGAGCAGGAGAGATCCCACGTTACCTGGTGGTGCCGCTGTGTAAACTGTGAGCCCATGCCAACAAACCCAGAGAGCTTCTGGTGTCGGGAGAGGGACTTAGTGACAACAATACTTGAGGACCTTTCTGAATCAGAGGATACCAGCGGCTCACATACGGCTCCAGTCTGCATCACTCGTCATCCAGAGTTCCCTGCCCTACAGGAGGTTTGCTTGTTTGAACAGCCGTGATAAAGACAGGTATGTCCCATCTTTTAAATTTGCAGAAAACAGAGTTTGATTCACTTTAAAGACAAATACTGCTACATGATCATGCTACGTGCTTGTTGATCCAAACAGCTGATCGGTGTGTATCCATGCTCATGCAGCGGAAGAACACCGGTCTGCGAGGTGCGTCCAAAAATAGTGCCAAAACAAAGGGGGTTTCTGACGGCAAACTGAATAGCTCCATTTTTTTTTCTGGTGCATGCATTTGCACCGTGATGAGTGCCTGGACCATAATTTCTCAACTTTGGCAAAATTCCGTGAAATAGGAGGGTTGTAGCCTAGCTTGCCGGCCGGTCCTCTGGGAATTTTCTCATTAAAGGCGAAGAGCTCACCGGCACGCATTGTGGCTAGCAGGATCAATAGTGTATTGTAACTCATACAACTCCACTTCAAAAGAACTGAAATATCCCTTTAAGCTTGGTCTCGCTCACAGTTTTTGTATCTCATGGTCTTTGAGCTTACTCGGCCATCATCCTTTTAGAGGCTCATTGTGAACGCTGGACTAGATTTCTCTTGGGATGAGTATGCTTTTTTCACGCATTATTCAAATCTTGCCTTCATTTTACTGGCTGCCAACCTTCTTTGGAATTAATGTAAGTAAATAATCACAAACATAAACTGGGCTCCTTATGATCTCATTCTCAAGTATATCCGATTTTCTGTCTGCTCGTTTTATGGATAAGTATCAGGGGCAAAAAAAACTGTATGGGCAATCCTTCTTGTTTACAGCCAAGTGAATAAGTTAGCAGTCATTTTCTTCCCATTATGTGCTGATGCATTGTAGCGTATTTCATTTCTTCCACCTCTTGACCAGCGGAATAGTGTGAATCCATTAGCAGAACTGCTTTTCTTCACCAGCATGTAGACAGATGCACAAACAAAGGCACACTGTCTCTAATTCAAAGAGTTTCCCATAATATGATGCTATTTTTCTTAAGTTTGTCAACTTCTTTATGCTAGTGTTAAATATTTATTCTCTGAGCTAGATTCTGGGCTGAATTTCTCATAATAAGTCTTGGTTTGGTGTCGAATTAAAAAGAAAATTGTAGCAAAATGAGCCTGAAAAGAAATCAGCTCAACACAGGGACCTCCACTTGCCTCTCTAGTGTGTATCCTGTCTCCATCCTCCCTCATGTTTGCACACACAGCGATTCAATTTTAAATGTTATACATAAGCTCCCAGGGATTCTCCCGGTGCCTCTAAACTTTCTGTAAAAGCCCAGAATTAAACTTTCCAAGACTCTATGTGTGGTTAGCACATATAAGAACATTTTCAGTGGGAGGCTACAAACAACATCTCATTTACATTCTGTCCATTCAGTGGGACACTTCATCTCCTATTACAGCCTTTCTCTTTATCTCTGACACACACGCACACAAACATACACACATTCACAACCACAGCAGTGCGGGTGCTTCACAAAAGCAATTAAGAAGTTTCCCTGAACCACAAAGGAGCAGAGGTCCTTGGTATGACTGTTATGTGAGGAGCCATTCTGCAGAGTGTTGAGAGAGAGAGGGTGGGTTTGGTTGTGTGCTGTGTGCATGCAGAGCTGGAGAACCCAAATTGGTCTCTTGCTTTAGATCGTAGTTCAGATGATGAGATATAACAGACTGTGTGTGCCTAGTGTAACAGCAGGACAGGATTGTCTCTGATGTGTCAAAGTGTCCTGGATCTCAAGAAATTAACTGATCTAGTTTGTGGCAAAGATTATTTTGACAGAAACTCTCATCTACATGTTTTGAGTTTCCGACTGAAGATCTATGATTTACTCTGGAGAAATACTCTCAATGCCTTTTTGAAGGTATGAAAATAACATAACAAGTAGCTTGACATTCTCTAGAGGCAAAAAAAATAGGCAAACTATCTCCAATGTTGTGATTTTGCAGCTTTCTTTTGCTTGTTTTCGGGATTATACATGTGTTTATGAATGTGCATTTTTTTTTAACTTGCAGCACATCTCTCTTGACACTGCAGTTTCTCCTGGATCTACACAATTAAACCAAAATAGCTATACTTAATTCAATTTTAAGAGCGATGGTGGGAGAGGTTGCTTTTGGGCAATTTTTCATTTGTAGCTTGTTTCCATTGTTGCATTCATTTTGGACTACTGCATGTGATTGGGAATTTGCAGAATGTTTGTCCTGGAGATTGTTCAGGCTTTGGGGATAGTTAGCCTTGTCGACCACTGTAGAAAAAGGATGCAAACAGTAGTCTCTTGAGTCCGACAATTTATGTAGGAACTCAGAACTGAAAACCTCCACAGCTTTGTCCAAACTGCTATCTGGCTTGTTTCCCAAATCAGATTTTTAAGAGACTATCCGTAGTGGATATCATCAGATGATTTTTTTTGTGTCAAGACATCATAAATATATCTGCATTGGTTGCTGTTGTAACAGTGTAGGTGTCAGTCTCTATGTATGCTGATGACACCACTTACAAACAGAAATGTTAGAAATAAGGAATCCTTATCTTACACTCTGAACAACATGCTGTCAGGTCATCTTTCAGAGCTCTGTTACACAAGGCTTGAACACTTACCGCTGTGCTAGTAGCAGCATGGATTCAGCTGGGTTGCTCTGATTCACCTCCGTCACTAGATTTGACATTGTTGTTGTGTGTCACACTGAGTGACAAAAAGACACTTTGGAGTCTGACTAAAGCTGCCAGACGGTGGGAGTCGCATTTTAAACCAACTTCAAATGTGACCTGGAACAGATTGCAAATATCATACTTCCTATGTCTTTTCCCCTCCAGACCTTCTAAAACCAATCTGAATATAAAATGTGGTCATGGTCTTGAAGAGAATCTTGGCTGGCAGGCTGAACAAGGCTTAAAATTACACTTCCTCTAGTTTGCTTATAAAAGAGTAAAATTTGCACCACCACTAGAACTCATCTGTATGGTGAACATCAAGATGATATTTTTCTGGTCGGAGCTGTACAAACTTCCCTATTTTCCTCCAATACTCCTGTCCCTGGTCACTTCTTTATACCTGTTATATCAGGCCTACATCCCCATTAAACTTTTTAAGGCACCTGATAAAGCATCAGGAGTCTCTACCTCACCCAGTTATCTTCCCACCCACACACTCTGCCGGTTGGATTCTATTGAGCCAAACCAGATTAATTGAGAAACCATTAATCTATCTGTCAGTGTGATGCATAGTATTGGAAACACACAAACTGGTGCATTTATCTTGACTTAATGGGTTGCTGTATGCTCTTCTGCTGTATGGAGAGGTATAGGGTAGCTTGTTGCAGCCTCTTAGGTTGTTTCTCAATGTTTTTAAGTTAAAACTGTCATCTGTACCAGTATTATTAATTTATTTTATTTTTTTAAAAGTGCTCAATTTCTAGCAGGGTAAGGGAAAACGATTGAGCAGTCTGAAAAATATATTTTTCTATCGTGTTAATGAGTAGGTTTATGTGTGTGGGCGTGGTGTCCTCAGACTCCTGCACTGATCAATGGTAACTTGCAGTAAAGGTTTTATAGCTGTTAACCCGAATGAAAGCTGCTTCCACGTCTCTCTGGTTCAACAAACTAAACTAATTAAACTGCTACAAACAGCTCTTTCACGGTTTCTTCACCCTGCTCTCTCTCTCTACCTCTCACTAATACTCTCACATACGTCTCTTAGCATCTCTGCCCTCCACTCGCTCCCACTCTGCTGGAGACTTCAAAACTTAGAAGGAACCAGTGAAGGGAAACAGAATCATCTGTTCTGTTGCTTCATTTAAAACACTGAGGCTGAAGAATATACAAAGCTTGATTGGATATGGACCCAGTGTTACACTGCATTGATGCAGTATAAATTGCTTCTAACGTCCTGTAGTGCTGTGAATTGTCATTACTTACAATAGATGTTACACGCAGATGATGCACTCACCTACGACTAGAGGTCAAAGCTTTTTCCCTCTTAAATTTAAGAGAGGTCTCACTCACAGCTGTTTCTATATCTCATAACATACCGTTACACAAAACACATATTGTGTTGCTGTTGAACTGTTGTACTGGCAGGGTTTTCTATTTTTTTCTAAAATTTATTTTCCATCAAAGTTGGACATAATAACCTCCATTAAAGCTCCTGTATGGAGTTTTTCACTGGCTTTGAAACACACTGAAATGAACACTGAGGGCTCTATATGACCTACGAAAGCAAACAAGATCATCAGCATAGAGATTTTCTATCTTTACATGATTATTTTCAGTGTTTGAAACTCCTGGTGTGGGGTAATGGCCACCTCCAGTGTTTAAAAATGAAACTCATTTGTGCCAAAAATTGCAGTGCCTTGAGTGTCCACTTGAGGCTGGCACCAAAAGCCAAGGAGACCCCATTAACACCAATGTTAGAATGCCCACTTTCATAGCAGGAATAAAACACCACAGCTTGGTAAATAAAACTGTTTTAGTGTTAATAGCTAATTTCTCTCATATTGTAGAGGGATGATTTTTTTTATAACTCATTACTTTTAAGGATATTAAGGGTACATTTAGGCCTGGCTGACTTCACTCAAAGGTTACACACTGTAGCTGTTACCTAGGGTGCTAAAAGCTATGCTAGCCCCTCTTTACTCCACCTCTTCCTGCTCTTGAGGAGTGCAGACGCTTTTTTGCTTGCTCTTGCTTATGCTTGCATTCTTTTCATTTTAACTCTTTTTTCTTCGCTGAGAGACTACAAGCAGTCACTCCAGGATACTTAGAAACCACTGGGACTATAATTTACTGTCGACAAAGTAAACAACTGCCTTATCTCGACATTTTATCGAAACTGCAAACGTGGCCTACTGATCGGCAAAAGCCTGTTAGCAGCTAAGCTAACTGGAACCAAAATGCCTCCTTTCACTGTGGACGATTTTCAGAAGATCCTTCAGAAAATTGCTGTGCTGGAAACAAAGATGCATCGGATAGAAGTGAATGTGGAAGTGAATGGACTATGCGGGAATGACACCACTCTTCCATGGGGTCAGAGCAGCAGACATGTACCTGCTAACACACGGCTAGTTAGCCCAAACAATGACACTCCAAAACAGGAGGACTGTGCAGTTGGGACCAGCTGGAACACTCTTGGCGCTAGGCCTAAAGATAAAACGTTTCCCACGGACATGAGAGAACGGATAACAGGCAGAGCCAAGCGCCCTGAGATTTCTGATGCGACTGGCTGGCCTGCACTCTCATCCAGAAGGAGTGCCGCCTCAACCCCCCTACCAAGGAGGAAACAGCCATGGACAGCAGTAAAAACTACTAGTAAGAGCAAACCTGTAGAAGAAACAAAGATACATTTAGAGAACAGATTTGCACCACTTTCACAAGATCCTGACTCTCCATCCCAGGACCTGAGAAACCCTGTGTCCTCGAAGACCAAGGGAAGGTACGAGACCAAATCTATAAGCAAAAGGCCGCAGAGGGAGCTGACGACTGGGCCTGAAACACTGATCGTGGGCGATGGTGTCGTGAAAGAGGTCAGTAGCCTCTGTGGCAAGAGAAACACCAAAGTCCTCTGCTTCACCAACGATTCGGTCTCTGACATTTCAGACAAAATTCTGGACATTGTTGCTGACCACACAACGGTGAAATCACTCATTCTTCACACTGGGGCCTTGGATGTTGTGAAGCAACAATCTGAGGTATTGAAACAAGATTTTACTGATCTGCTGCGCAAAGTCAGATCTGTTGATACTGTGGTGTTTATCAGTGGCCCTCTACCGACTGTCCGAAGAGGGGACGAGAGATTCAGCAGGCTGTTGATTTTGAACAAATGGCTCAAAGCTACATGTGCTGCTCAATCAGTGAACTTTATTGACAATTTTAATATTTTCTGGGAACGCAGACACCTTTTTAAGGCAGATGGATTTTGCCTCAACAAGTCAGGAGTAAGATTGTTCACTTCCAACCTATTTTACTCTGTGTATCACACACCAGCTTCCCTGGCCAAGGACAAGAGACAAGACAAAACAAAACAGAAGATAAGACCACATTCTGGAGGAAAACGACTGAGATCGCTGAGCCAGGAGGAGTCTTCATTGCCGCCACCTTCACCCCCCCAAGAGGAGCGTCCTCCAGTGCCGCCAACTTCAACCCCCCAACGAGAGGAGCGTCCTAGATTGCGGCCATCTTCACCCCCCCAACAAGAGGAGTGGCCTCCACTGCGGCCATCTTCCACCCCCCAACAAGAGGAGTGGCCTCCACTGCGGCCATCTTCACCCCCCCAACAAGAGGAGTGGCCTCCACTGCGGCCATCTTCCACCCCCCAACAAGAGGAGTGGCCTCCACTCCCAACAGGAGGAGATTTCTATTCTTCACCACCCCAAACACCAGCCAACTCCCCGCCCTCTCCAGTCACTCTCTCTCCCTCCTCCCCCCTCCTGGATTTTACGGATGAGATGAAAAAGCTTGTCAATGTTGGAATCAAGCTTACACCCCGTCCAAATCCCATATTCTCTCCCCTAAATCTACCCCATCGCCCAGCCCCCAGCCCACCACCGTGCCCGAAACCACCATCACAGAAACTTCACAAAGCCCCTTCACCTCCTCAGAATCATCATCATCATAACAATTCTAACTGATATGGGCCGGGTCCAGGCTTCAAAGCTGATATCATTAATGTTTTCAACCAGGAAAAGCCGGGGCCCTGTGGAATTCAGGTAGCCTCCTCAATTCCTCTGTTGGCAGGAAATAGAAAAAGGGTAAATCTGCTAAGAAACAGAAGATACTCGACTAAATCTGCCAACTTATTAAATTTAGCTCCACTTCCTCGTCAGCCACAAACAGCTGTAAAAATAACACAACTGGTTTTAACTCACTAAACTTAGCTTTATTAAATATCAGGTCTCTGGGAGGCAAATCTTTTTTAATAAATGATTTTATTATTAAACACAATCTTAATTTTATGTTTTTAACAGAGACTTGGTTAGACCAAGATAACAGTGCAGCTGTACACATTGAATCATGCCCTCCAAACTTCTCTTTTGTGAGTGAGACTAGAACGCATAAAAAAGGAGGAGGTGTTAGTATAATTTTTAATGAGTTATTCAAATGCAAGCAGGTGTTTTATGGAAATTTAACTTCTTTTGAATATGTGGCTCTTCAGTTAAATACATCCTCTCGGTCTATATTTCTTAATATTTACAGACCACCTAAATACTGTACTGATTTCTTTGATAACCTTGTTGAACTACTGTCTCTTATCTGCACTGACTTTGATTCTGTTTTAATTGTTGGTGATTTTAACATCCATGTTGACAAACCTGAGGACAGAGTGACTGAAGAACTGTGTTATGTCCTTGACAACTTTGGACTCACTCAGCATGTGACGCAGCCCACACACAACAGGGGCCACATCCTAGACTTGGTTATCTCCAAGGGTCTAAACATTTCCAAGGTTCTGGTATCTGATGTTGCTCTCTCTGATCACTGCTGTGTTTTCTTTGAAAGTGATTTATCTGTGAACACTAATGTTCAAACTGAGGTTATCTCAAAACGTTACATTACTGAAAGTACCAGTGATATATTTATTCAGGCTTTCTCTTCCATAACCCCCCTCTCTAGGTTCTCTGCAAATGAACTTGTAGAAGATTTCACTTTAAAAATTACAAACATTATTGATTCCATTGCACCAACTAAATTAAAAGTGGTCTCCAATAAGAAAAAATCGCCTTGGAGGAATACCATGCAGGTCAAACATGAAAAAAAGGAATGTCGAAAAGCTGAGCGCAGGTGGCGTAAAACAAAGCTTCAGGTTCATTATGACATTTATAAAGAAAGACTTCACATGTTTAATCTAGAACTGAAAAAGTCAAGGCAGACCTTCTTCTCAGACATTATCTCCAAAAACAAAGATAATGCACGCGCCCTGTTTGCTACAGTCGACAGGCTAACAAACCCCCCTGTGCCAGTGGCCTCTGAACACTTATCTACCAAGGCCTGCAATGAATTTGCATTCTTCTTCACTGCCAAAATTCAGAAAATCAGACAAGCAGTCAGCACTACTGTACGAGGTACTGGGAATGTGTTATCTGTGTGTCCACCAAAAAACAACTCAATCACTATGACACAATTTAATCCAATAAATTACAAAAACCTACAAGATATAATACAGCATTTGAAATCCTCATCCTGCTGCCTTGACATTCTACCATCACCATTTTTCAAAAAGGTTTCAGACTGCATGACCTCGGATCTGCTTCAAATTGTCAACATGTCTCTTCTTACAGGTGTCTTCCCCCAGGCCATGAAAACAGCAGTAATTAAACCCCTCCTGAAGAAGAACAATTTAGATGCATCAGAAATGAACAACTATAGGCCGATATCAAACCTCCCTTTTTTAAGTAAAATTATTGAAAAAGCTGTTTTTCAACAACTGAACAATTATCTAATGATAAATGACTGTTTTGATGTCTTCCAATCAGGATTCCGATCACATCACAGCACAGAGACCGCTCTAGTCAAGGTCCTCAATGATATTCATTTAAACACAGACAACGGCAAAATCTCAGTTTTGGTATCACTTGATCTCAGTGCTGCTTTTGACACAGTTGACCACAAGATACTACTGGACAGACTTGAAAACTGGGTGGGAATCTCTGGGGCAGTACTAAATTGGCTTAAGTCCTATTTAAATGACCGGGACTATTTTGTGTCTATAGGTAAATACACATCTGAGCGGATGAAAATCGTATGTGGAGTACCTCAAGGATCCATTCTGGGGCCTCTACTATTCAACATCTACATGCTCCCCTTAGGTCAGATAATAAGAAACAACCAAATAAAATACCATAGCTATGCAGATGACACACACATTTACATCACCATATCACCAGGGGATTATAGTCCCATACAAACACTGAGTAAATGCATTGAACAAATCAATGACTGGATGAGCCAGAACTTTCTTCAGTTAAACAAAGAAAAAACTGAAATGATTGTTTTTGGAGCCAAGGAAGAAAGGTTAAAGGTTACTGCTCAGCTCCAATCTGCAATGATGAAATGTTCAAACCAAGCCAGAAACCTTGGTGTAGTCATAGACTCAGACCTTAATTTCAGCAGCCACATTAAGACAATTACAAAGTCAGCCTACTATCACCTTAAGAATATATCAAGGATTAAAGGACTTATGTCTCAGCAGGATGCAGAAAAACTTGTCCATGCATTTATCTTTAGCAGACTAGACTACTGTAACGGGGTCTTTACAGGACTCCCTAAAAAGTCCATCAGACGACTGCAGCTCATACAGAATGCTGCTGCTCGAGTCCTAACAAGGACCAAAAAAGTAGACCACATTACTCCAGTTCTTAGATCTCTACACTGGCTTCCTGTCTGTCAGAGAATAGACTTTAAAATCCTGCTGATGGTTTATAAAGCACTGAATGGTTTAGGCCCAAAATACATTGCTGATCTGCTACTACTTTATGAACCACCTCGACCTCTGAGGTCATCAGGTACTGGTCTGCTTTCAGTTCCTAGAGTCAGAACGAAACATGGTGAAGCAGCGTTTAGTCATTATGCACCACATATCTGGAACACACTCCCTGAAAGCTGTAGGTCTGCTCAAACTCTCACCTCTTTTAAATCAAAGATTAAGACTTTTTTATTTACCTCTGCCTTCCTATCTTAGATTATTTTAACCCACTTTAAATTAAAATTTTAATGTAATTTTTAATATATTTCTAATTTTCCTTTTCTTTTCTGTTTTATCATATTTGTCATTTTAATTATGTTCTTTTATGCTTGTCTGAATGTCTCCAATGCTTTTAATGTGTTAATGTAAAGCACATTGAGTTGCCCTCGTGTATGAAATGCGCTATACAAATAAAGCTGCCTTGCCTTGCCTTGCCTCTTTGCCTCTTGCTACCCAGAGCTCGGGTTGAATTAGCATTTCCAGAATTGTTCAGCTCCAAAGTTCTGACTCAGAAACCAATGGGTGACGTAACTAAGACTACATCCATATCTTATGTCTATCCTTTATTAATACAAATATTCTAATTCAATGAAAAATCTAATTGTTTGGAGAAAGCAGTATGAAATTCTTTAAAAAAAAAAAAATCCCACACATGTAGAGGATGGAATCAGCCCACAGATAAGAGGTATTGCTTTGTCCACAGAGGGCACCAAAATCAACACTAACTCAAAGTTCCTCACAGAAGCTTTAAGGAAGGTTGTATTTGATTTTATTCAGATTATGTCATTTCCCTTTATCACCTTCATGCATATAAATAACAGATGGTGTTCTCTGAGCCCACAACAAGAAAAAATATACACGAAAAAAAACTGTTGTTTATTTAAAAAACAATCCTGCTAAAATAAATCCAAATGTGTTTAATTAAAACACCTCTCCCCCTTGTCATTCAAGGAGGCATCAAAAGGTGTAAAATATTATATATATTGCAAGGCTGTTGTATAAGACGTATAACTCAATTTGACTCTACATAAAACTCACTGCCTGTTGTAGCTTTGCTTGTACTTTACATGGGTTGAGCTCATTAAAACAATTTTTGTTGCACCAGAAATGGAGTTGTGATTTGTGTTTGTTGGGTATGAATTTGTCACTTCAATAATAACACCACTGATCCTGACAAAATAGTGCTGCTCTGCTCCATTCATCTACATGACAAACTGTAGCATACACGGAACTGGATCAGTCCTCCGCAGAAAATAAACAAAGAAGAATCATTTCACGGAGACACATTTATAAATGGATTAAATACTCCTTTTAAAATGTATTTTCCACCGTTTTAGACCAGATTATCTTGCCATCATGAGATGGGTGAGATATCCATTGCCCGAAGGAATAATCCATCAGCACATTTTATCCTGGTGCACACAGGACAGAGTGCTTAGCCATGCAAATTGCATTTTGCAGACACATTACCAAAGCACAGATACTACCTGGGCTGAGATTTATTCAACACTGAGTACAGCAGAGATTACTGTGCAGTACACACAGTGAGCACAACAGTAGTGAAGGCTGAGGGTGTGTTTGTTTTGGATCTTGTGCTTCGTGGTAGTCTCAGCATCTTCATGAGGGACTACACTTGGGATAATTTGTTGAACTTAAATGAAAGTGCTCTTATATAACTGTCAGATGAGCCCTAAGAGTATGATCTTTGAATCAATTGTACTCAAATGTTTGTTCAAATTAGATCCACTTTAGAGTACTGTGGCTCAAACTAGGAGACCCACAGGGGTTTCAAACAATTTGATGGGGTTGCAATGCAGTAGACAGGAGAAAAAGAGAAAAGCAATACTTTATTTTCTTACTTTCCACCCAAATTTGTTATTTTTTTCTAGTAAAGAGGTGTCTCTTTTACTACTTTTAACAAACAAGGAAACAAGGAAAAAGATGAATTTAAACTGATCTAAACAGGTCCACATACAGTCTGTATCTATTGATGAGCGGTCACATTGCTCTGTTGTAAAATCTGCAAAATATAAAAGGTTGAAAAGCACTGCCCTAGCACATAGCTTGTGATCCAGTGTTTGCATTTCAATTTTAATAATCTAACTTTAATATTCTCCATCTGTCAGAGAAAATTAGTCAAATAGAATAAATTACACACTGCCTGTCTGGACAACGAGATCAAAGCAGAGAAGTGTATCCTACTAGTATAGCTGTGTTCACACATGCACAAGTCTCCAACATACTTCCTGAAATTTTATGGTGATCATAAAATTTTCATCTTTCCCAGACGTTTTCCTGCCAGCTCCCCAACATTTTCCGCATGTAGCTGGGAAGAGCAACCATGGACTGTAAAAAACATGGACGTCTCCGTAACGTCACCCATTTGTTTCTAAAGCAGAGTTTTGAAGCCATTCGTCCGCAGTTGCAATATTGGAGATTACTCGACTGACTCAACCTTGCTTCAGTCCACCTATCATGATGCATGTATATTTTAGCTGTAGAAATCAGTTTTTTTGAATGGGTGTGTACGTGGTTTCTGGTACTTCCAGAGCCAGCTTCAAGCGAACACTCTAGGAACTACAGTTTTTACCACACAGCCGGCTATGTTTTGAAAAATTCACCACAAAGGATTAAGCAGGAGTGATGACGCCTGTATCATGCGATTGGTGCAAATCCAGAAGAGCATCTACAAAGATGTTTGTACATCCATCGATTGCAATCATAATGTAGGTCATCCACCACTATGTTGTAAACTGTATACTGTGGCTTTTGCAGCAAGCTTTTGATGTCATGTGCCTCCCAAGGCTTTGGAAAATTTCAGGGGCAGGGCTCCTGAGATGGCTAAGTTAATTTCAGGAGTGCACATATGAAAGAGGCTTATCTAATGCCAAACAAACATATGAATTACCAGTAGGAATATCAATATATTTCATATTAAACATCAACAGAAGTTGCACTGATGGTATTATTCAGAAGCGTCATAGTATAGCAGGATTAGGGATGATTCGGTAACAACTATCAAGAGTTGTAAACAAGTCCCTCTTTCAGTCACCTGACAGCAGCTGATTCATGTCAAAGGCCTTTTAGCTTTATCAATGTTTAAACATTCATTGACATTTACATCTTTTAATGAAAATTCTGAACAGTTTTATTTTTCATTTAGTTTCATCCTACTGTATGTTTTCTTGAATAATTCCCCCAACACCCATTCCTTTGTGACTGCAACAGTGTATCTATCTCATCGTGTCTGAAAATAGCAGCAACTCCTAGGGCCCCTGTGGTTGGTTTTGTGAGGTGGAAGACATTTTCAATCTTATTTTAAAGCCCCTCAGAGTTGCTCCTGGAAAACAGTTATTGAGGAATCGATTGGAAAGAGAACAGGCTAGTTAAAGGCCAGGCACACTGCCAATACCCAGGAGTAACACCAGATTGCTGACAGTCTGTGCAGTAGAGTCGTAAATTGCCGGAGCTCTTATCACAATAATTTATTTCTTTAAGATGTATGAGTGGCACTGAGGACGATCACCTTGCAGTTTGGACTGAGGTAGACATTCAGTGTGATAGATAGAGGGAGATTAAAACATGATCAGGGGATAACACAGGTAGTAACTTTAAATTGAAAAATGGGACACAGTGGGTAGTTGATAGTTTGTGCCAAAGCCTGACAGTGACACCATTTTTGTTTTGTTAGATTTACACATTTGGTTTATTTATTTAGTGCTGTAGTTCTAGACAAACAGATGCAGCTGAAGATGTGTTAATGTAGATCAGGTGGTACTGTTTGGAGACCTGTACTGAAAGAATTGTCACCAAATCAAACCCAGTCTATAATAGCACAGTGAGAAGCTTCTGTGGATTTAGTTTGGTAAAAGCAAACTCTGCTTCTCCAACAGCACATTAATAATTTCAAAAAAAAATTGAGTTCTGCTTCCTTCCACTTGACTTGATATTTTCATTTGAAACCTTTTATAGATCTGATTTTTTTTTTTTAATAAATTTGGTAGGAAGAGTGTACCGGTTCAGTCGGCACTATTATCAAAATGTCTAACATGGACACTTATTTGTGCCCACAAACAATATTTTTTGTTGAGTCTAACATTATTAGTTATACCTTGGTAAATTGTTGCAATTTACAGGAGATAATAATACATTGCTTTGTCATTTTGTTCATTTGTGCTGTGTGACTGCACCTTCTCATTACACCCAGTTTGCTCTGAGGCAAAGCCAACTGGACTCCCCACCCGGCCCATTAGGAGAGTGTCTGCTGCTTCTAAACATGGAGCTGATGTCATCAGGAAATGCTGAGGCCTGTCCCAGCTCCACTCACTAATAATGTATTCCCACAAACAATGCAAAGAGCTCATCTTTCCTTAGTCACTTTTTCTTGGCATATAACTGAAAAAATATGTGGGGAATTTTTTGCAAAAACTAAATCTTATATGTTCCCCATTCTACTGAGGCATAGGTCTCATTCATCTTTCGATAGATTCAAATTAAAGCTCTGACATGTTTTTTTGTCTTGGTAGAGCTCCAAAATAAGCCACAGTAATTGTACTAAAATTAAATGAGCTAAAAAAGGCGAAACTCTCTGTAAAGCTGAAGGGAATTGACAGGATAAATGTAATTGTTGGCTGCTGAAGACAAGACACACCATTACCATTCTGCGTGTAGTAGTTTGAGCATGACAAGTTTTACCAAATGTAGGTCATGTGAGGGTTTGAGGTGATGGTTGGATCACTCTGCTAATAAGAAACAGCAGGATAACTGATTACTTTCGTCACAGCACTTTAGTGACACATTTCATTAACTTCACAACAACAAAACGTCCTTGTTACTTATCACATATCACTGGACTGACCAATCATGGGCTAGGATGACTAAGCTCAGGGTAAACGTAAGGAAAATGATAGAGGTTGATTCATATGTATTTTTCACAGTAGCTGAAGAAAATATTCAAATACCCCCTTTGATGTGTGCTGACATCTTGCACTGGTGATATTTTTTGGAGCCAGAGTCTGTGCAGTATACGCATCTGCTGGTAAAGCCACAGTATTGACATGTTGTGCCTCTCACTAACTGAAACAGGCATCTGACTTACGCATAAAGTGACAAAAATCACTCAGGTCAACAATGTCTACAGCAGAAAAGCTTTTTGTGTAGGTTTGAAGCACAGTTATGTAATGTTAAATGACTCGTGTTTTAGTCTTTGTTACATTTTCTCTCTCAGTTCCTCCTCTGCTTTTCGAACCCCATTTGCAGAGAGCCCAGATTTGTCAACTGAGCCGTCAATCACGGAGTTACACTCCTATAGCACCAAATAACTGAATAAAACTAAAATTCACAGAAAAATGAAAGCTTGGTCATATATCAAGACAATAACACCAAACATTAATGACAGAAACTATGTTTGAGAAAAAAATCTGTGATGTGAATTTTGACTATAGACTGTATTACACGGACGTAGTCTCCGTGACATCACCCATTTGTTGCTGAAGTGAAGTTCTGAAGCCTATCGTCATCAGTTGCCATATTGGAAATGCACTCATCCTAATTTCTGTTGATCTAGCATGAGGCAAAGGGGTCGAGTTGAGGTGGGCATTGAGCCTCCTTATTAACAACTACAGTGTTTCCGCCTGTCAGTCAAGTCAGCCGTGCCTCTAACTTTGCAAAACTCATAATCTTGATATCTTCTAAACCAGTAAGTTATATCATAATTCAACCCCGTACAGTGTCAAGCTATTCAGACCAATACCATTCTTTGTACGTGGCTGTAAACATATATATTTTTGCTGTAATGATGGTGTTACGGAATGGGTGTGTAAGTGATTTCCCTTACTTCCAGAGCCGGCCTCAAGCGGACACTCGAGGAACTGCAGTTTTTAGCACTTCCGCATTGGCTTCACTTCTCACAGTCTGGATTTTGATTTCATAGTTTTGTCCCTGTTAACATGGAGGAGCTGGCATTTATGACCTTTACTGTAATTAGACAGTAGGGGGAACACCAAATAGTCTGGTTTCACTTTTGGGGAGCTGCTATGTCGCCCATATTTTGATACTACCTGTGTTTTAAATTACTAAATATCGTGCAGTGCAGTCCTAAATATTGATTGTTAAATTAAAATGTTGGAGCCCTCAGTGTTAAAATAGATGATAGAATTTTGGGGGGATTTATTACTACTGTAAACATTATTTGCTGTTAAATAAAAAAGTATAACCATTGAGTTAAAGGCAAGCAAATATTATTTATAGAGAACCTTTCAAGGTGATTGTCAAAAGTGCTTCACAGTGAAATACATGCCAAATCAGAGCATAAATCACTTGTTGTAATTATTAAAACAGACTTATGGGAACCCCTGTTAATGCATCATTTATTTCACGTCTCCTCTGTACTGTCTTGTCACTCGGATAGCCATGACAACCCTGAACTTTTTGTTTGCAACTCTCTCCCATCAGGCAGAAAGCCAAAAGGTGGATCAGCAATCCTGTGTCCTCTCTCTGTCTGTCTCTGTCTCCATCTCTCTCTAAAATTAAACCCTGCGCTCCAAGCGTGTCACGACTAACAGGCGGTGTGGGCGATGGACGAACGCACAGGCACACACGAGACTGCACACAGCAGGGCATCACACACACACTCTACACACAGCAGAACAATAAGTGGAGTGATGATGACTCAGCAAACAGTTTGGCTGTGTCAATGAAATAGTGATGAGTGTGTAGGGGGTTGTTTGTAGGTGTTCACTCATTTATTTGTAAGGGTTAATAGATAAAGAGTGGGGAGAATGTTTCAGCTCATGAGGCAGGTTTTGTATAATGTACCAATAACTCCTAATGATGCTGAAATAGATACATATCAGTACACTAAGAATTTCCCTGAGTTTGTCTCTGTAAATGACCTGAAATCCTGAAGTTTTCATAGTTATGCTAGTTGTGCTGATAGACTGTGTTCCCAACTTTGTGCAATATATACAGTGCAGGGATAGCTGCACACTGGACAACGTCTATTCCAACATAATAGACTTTTTAACATTTCAATGGTGGAAAAATTTGGATTGTGTTAGAGGTAGCTCAATATATCTCTAATATGGCTAACGTGTACATTTTTTACTGTAAATATCCTAATGCAAAGTAATTTTTAAGGCAAAGTGGGAATGGTGAACCCCACGGCTTAAAATAAATACTACACTGAATGGCTGAATGAGCGATGTAAAGTGAATTAAAAAAAAAATGAAGTATAGCTTAGGCATAATTAGTTAAAGGAGCTAGTAGTCAAATGATCACTCATACCAAGTGATATTCTGCTATATAGTTAGATGTTAGTAAAGCTAGTTTATTATAGATAAATTCACAATAGGCTCTAAAGGCTGGTTTATACTTCTGCGTCGACCCTACGCAGTAGTGGTCGACTCGGACGTGAGCACCATATACTTGTGCGTCAATGTGTTTGTCACGCGCAGCAATACTCCCACGAAACGCTTGATGGCAGTGTGATCTCTCTGATAGTCTGGTCGCCTGTTTCCGGCCCCGCTATGTTTTCTGTTTACTTTTTTAATTTTGTTAATTTACAGCTGATACATGTTGTTGTTTATCAAACAGCAAATGTTAACAAGAGGAGATGTTAGAGGAGATGAAATACATGACTGATGTACGGCAGATGTGCAGCGATCACGTAGGTGCTGTGAATGCAGGAAAAACAATGCAGCTGAGTGGACCAATAACAGGGCTTGCAGTCCGCGTCGATATGATGCGTAGTTACATTTTGTCGGAGGTGTCATCATAGGTACGGGGGCTACACAGACCTCTGCACGCCATTGATTTCCATGCAGAAGTATAAACCAGGCTTTACACATAGTTAGTTCAATGCGGGACATTTACGCCCCACTATTACACCTTTCTGCAATGTGTAACACTCTGAGGCATATTGGTGGGGCTAAGTTGTTCCACCTTTAATCTGCCATCATAGGGAGTAACAGAGATGTAACGGAGTGAGTGTCAGTGTGTAGTGCCATTATGGGATTCAGTGTGTAAGTTCAAAAGCTCAATAACGGCATAACTTTAATGGTGCTGTTGAGGAATTGTAAGGTGTAAGTGACTGTTGATTAGGTGAGATATTGGGATTAAGATTTTAGATACAGGCTCATAGTAAAAACTGAATAGCATATCATAAACATGCAAAAAACAAAACACTTTTTGAAGTCTTCATTACCTTAGATAATCCTCACAGATCACTGACAGCTGTGTTTATTAGGAACGATTAACTGCAGAGATATCTCCACAGATTGTCTCTCTGTGCAGAAAGTCATGCTCCTGTGCTCCTCCAACACCCCTAAGTGTGTCCCAAGAGGGCTGGTTAATTCTCTCATCAAATTGAAAAAAACATTAAATTATAATCTGAACAGACACCAAAATCCAGCTTCCCTTTCTGGTGACAAGAAAATTAGCAGACAGATAATATAATTCTTACTTAAGTGCTGCTTCGCTGACACCAATTTGTATCTAACTGATTTTGAATTTCACTCAACCTTGAATTATTCTGCTTGACTGTTTTGGTGACTAGACTGTGGTTTAATACTGTGTGTATTTAATAGACTGAGATTGTTGGTGTGTCCAGACAACAGCTATAAAGATACCTGAATATAATGCTCCAAAAGTCTCATTTGTTCCAAGCCAGAGCACTGCTGTCTGCATTGATTTATCCGCTCTCCATCTTGCTGTGGACTAACACTTTGTCTCAACCCACCATTAAACCAGGAAGAGCTCTCACCTAGGTTTCACCTCTCAGATGGATGAGTCACTGTGTTTCTGTTACTACAAGACCGGTCATTCTCTTGCAAAGATCAGAGGCAACACTTGTGCCCTCTGAGATTTCATGCACAGGTTCTCTTACTCTAACGACTGGCATCTGCCGGCTGCAGTGGAATCAAATTGTCCGACCCTTACAATTATTGAATAGAACAGTGTCAGGAACCTGCTACAGCCTTGTTAAATCTCACCTCTAGGAAACCCAGCTGTTTCATCCCTGGAGGCCCTGATTTGATTGATGAAAATTGGTTTTGGAAGAATCTTTAATTCCAAAATACTGTCCCCTTAACTCTGTATTGACCCTAGTGCCTCATTTAAGAAATAAAACATTCAACTGAGAGAGAAAGCCTATCTTTAAAACACGAGAACAAAACTCTTTTGATCTTAAAAGCCAACAGTGACTGGAGGGCATGCTTCTTGGCAGGGTTTGCATCTTATTTTTGTAAAGAAACAGATAAAGCAAGACTTTGAGTTGAATTTAAGTCTAGCCTTTGATCTGTGAAGTAATTACTGTCAAGTTTTTGCTTCAATAGATCCTGCTGTATGTGAATATTGATGTCAAAAACAGTAGTAGTAGTTGGGGATTGCCTGTTGGATAGAAACTCCCTAAAGGACTACAAACCCTAAGGCCCTTTTCCATTTGCTGTCATACCTCCAGTAATAAAAGTTAATAGAAAGAAGCCATAGTTGGTAAGTTGATGTGATATACAATAACAAGAATCATCAAATCAACATGGAGGACCCCTTTGGTTTGTGAGATGTGTCTATTGTGCTTTGTGGGTCTCATGACTATAATAACGCAAGAAAAGAGACTCCACTGGTGGTTCAGTTGTCCATGCTTAGGGCCAATCACAAAGCATTACAGTACCTAAGGTTGCTTTTGTGCTGGGTGAGTTCCCTCTCTAAAGAAGGATCTATATATTTCTCTTTAAAGACAAACTAAGAATTATGCTATCTAAAGTTTGAGGACACACTATAAAAAGTCCCTTAAAACAACTGATTAGATCCGGACAAAAATATCCGGGCATTAATTGGTTTGATTACACAATAAATGTTTTGTTTTTCTTAATGGTTCTCAGATGTTTATCCTAAAGACTTTGATGATTCCTTTGATGATCTCTTTGATGATCTCTTCGATGAGCCCTTTGATGATCTCTTTGATGATCTCTTCAATTTACCTCTAGCTAACATGAAGTAGCTATTTTTAAGTTTGATTCACATTTTTGAACAACTGTTGGATTGATTGCTTTAAAACTTGGTACACCCTTTCATATCTGTTTCAGGATTGGTTCTTATATAACTCCTTTATTCTTCATTTAAAGCCACCAGCAGGCCAAACCTCTTATGTAGAATATGGGTTATATATCTTCCAGATTATTAATATTCTTAAAACTCCAGTGACATTCAAAGTGAACAGGTTAGTATACTGATGTTAGCATTCGCTCAAAGCATTTTGTTAAAGCAACCTTTTTTCAAGCAAAAGCCCAACGTGACTACAATATAAGTCTTGTTCAGGCATTACTTTGCTTCTTTGTCTTTGATGTAAACTTTTTTCCACTGCTTTTCTTTCTCATGTTTGTTCAAAGTTTGACTATCGCAAAGATAGTCAGCTAATCAGATATTCAATTGATTTCTAAACTCTCCCTGGAGCTCTGAGACATGTATTTTTCCTGGCATTTAATAACATTAAACAACTACTCCTTAATACAATTTGCTGACTGATAAGTAATAAAAACAACCATTACTTGCAGACATAATTTACTGTGGATGCTTCACTAAAACTAATTAGAAAATCAATGGCCAATATTGTTGACTTAATTAGAGGTAAGATTTTAACAGGAAAAAAACAAGCCTAATCAAATTCTCCTGCTACCGTCACAGAGGTTTCTCTGACACGCAAACAACTTAGACCATTGTAATGATGAAAAGTTTTCTCGTCTGCCTGGAGAACTTGTTTTGACATTAAAAATCATGCTCTGTAGTTGCCGGTAATTGTATGGTTTTGTCATGTCAGTTAGTGAACGGAATTCAAAATAGCACTGCATTCAGTCTGAATGAAACAATACTTGCTAATTAGCAGGGTTTTGATAAGAGTGAAATTGTGAGTGTTTTGATATTGTGGCACCAGACAGATAATGAATAAATTTAAAATATTATGCCACCAACAGGCACTTTGATAGTCTTTTCAGGTCTAGTTCAGCCCCTTGAATAAAACAAAATCTCTGGTAGCCAGCAAGTGATTGGAATTCTTTTCACAAAAGTGCCCATAAATATTCCTGTATTAACATTCCTTCTGCGAGTGCAGTGCTCAGTCTCTGTATCCTCATGTTCATTTATATTTAAAGTTTAATATTAATGACTGAGACCCGTGATTGTCTGACACTTCTGATTAATTTTACAATCCCTGCCCAGCAGGCCTTAGAAGTGTTGTGAGCAGACTTTTAAGCCAACCTTTTTCAATTCAAATCAATGAAATATTCAGAAAATATACTTCCATTTTTTTTTTTTTGCTATACCAGAAATGTTGTCAGAGTCAGTCATTTGTGAAGGTGACTAGAGACTCATTTTACCCAGAGCTGTCAGCTTTTTTAAGTTTGAGAAAAAACACGGACAGATTCAGTCTTTGGGACTTGTTGTATTTGCAAACTGTCATTCAAAAGTTAGCAGTGAAAAAGAGAGTTAGAAAAAATGTTAGGTTTATATAAATATTTAAAATTGTACCTGAAGCTCCTGTGAGAACTTTTGGTTTGTGTCAGTTTTGACACCACTTGAGGACAAAGCATGAAACCTTGCAGATTGTTTCCTGTACATGTGTCTGTTGTGGGGTTGTTTCAAACAAAAAATACATATAATTCAGTCTTTTAATAGTCAAATGTATCATTCTGCAAATCTTTGTTGTGGAAAATTACAATTAATAGTATGTTTCTGCAGTGATTGCTTGATCTGACACTTACCCTGCAGCAGTGATTTTAGGCAATAATAAAAATATAAAAATATAATCAATTTTGTTGCTGTTGATGTTGTTTGTAATAAGAAGATGTCAGTATTAATTTTAGTCTATTTCACAATCAACTAAAAACACCTCACAGGAGTTTTGAGTACATGTCTGGAACTATTTTGAGCCCAATAAACATGCAACAAAAGTATTCCTGTGCTTTTACATCAGTTTGTGTGAGCAGCTTGTAAATGGAAACACAGTGAAGCAAATTTTAACAACTTCTCATGCTAGTGGTTAATTCCACCTCTAATAATGCATTCTATATTAAAGACTGATGTTTTCATATGGCCTTCATTCAAAAGAGTCTGGACAACTCAGTTGTAAAATAGCTCTAGTAAAGAGAAGGTAATGTTTCACTCTGAAAAGTCATTGTGTGGACGTAACGAAGCAGTGGTAGGCACATTCTTTTAAAAAGGGCATTGGCTGCATTGCACAGAATGTTATCAAGAATAAAGGGCATCCTATATGGCTATCTCATTTTCTCCTCTGGCAGTGCACCTAACATCCCTGCATCAAATGTTAGTACAGGAAGACCTTGGGCAGTTTTCAAGTTCTTTCCTGAGATGTTTCCCTCGGATGCTTTTTTTATTGTGTATTACTGGAAATATGCTTCTCATACTGCTGCTTTTATAAAGAACACAAGTTAAATGACCAAAGTCATTGTTAGATCATTTAACACAGTAGTTGTCACATAATTTGAAATGCTTCAGTGCTAACTGAGTCAAATAGATGAAGAATTAAAGGTCTTGCAATAAAAAATAAAAGACATGGTGTGTTAGTAAAAGATCACATCAATTTTAAATGTAGAGAAGGGTGCTGTGATGATAATTTCTGCCCAAAATATCTCCCTGCTCAGAGTAAAAGGGGGTGAAGGTACATGTTAGAGAAACAGATCCTTATTGAAAAACTGCAAAGTAATGAAGGTGGAAAAGAACAAGTGGAGGCACAAGAGGAGAGCAGAGACAGCTGCAGCATTGAGTAAGACAAAAGCTGTCAAATCATAGGGACAAGATAAAAAAGATTATTGTCACTCCTGCCTGCCTTCCAAGGACAAGAAGCCCAACAGCTATACTCTCCTATACACACACAGACACAGAATCCACTCACGCTTAGAACACACACATAAACACACACACACACACATGCACATGCAAACACCGTTCAGAAACAAATCTCAGGGTATCTTCAGGCAAGATTCTGTGAAAGCTCAGGAAAACAATCAGCTGTGCTGTTAGCTTCAAGATGTTTCTCAGACGTGTATTTTCAGTAAGCAGATGTTCAGTCAGTGGGTGCTCTGACACACACAAACGCACACAAACACACACTTCTAAGTGTGCATGAGTATCTACATGAGAGAGATGTCTGCCCTGTAGGATGTCATTTGTCACAGTAATGTAATAAAAACACACAAACACAGCACACGCTGTTTCCTGTTTAGACACACGAACACACGTCTGTCTCTGAAACTTGTTTGTGAAATGATGCAGGAGGAGGGGGTTATGACAACCAGGATATGAATGTCTCATATATGTCCAATAACATTCAAGTTTACAGAAAGATAATCCAGATTTTGTTATATTTAATCCTCTGTTCCTGAACGCATTATTCAAACTGATTACTGGACCTCTTCATAAAAAATGAGATTATAGATGTGCCAAATTAACAACATTTTTGTGAAATGATTTCACAGTTAGGTGCAACTTTTTAATATCACACATCTTACAAAACATTTTCACATGGAAATGATAATGCTTTTGACAAAAGCATTTATTATTTTCTATGTATCAAAAAAAATTGTTAGTAAGAACAACTTTGTGGTTGCAAGTTGTTTGGCTGGTATACTCCAGCAAGCCACCAGCCTTTTATCACTTAGCCTAACTTCTGGAAACATCTGTTTATCTGGAGGAAAATAGTGATTAACATAATGTAAGTATGTACAACTGAAGTGTTGATGGACTACTGAAAAAATATACAGTATGTTTAAAAGTTTTAAAATCTGATTAATTTGAAAAAGGTAAAACAGAGCAGCAAGTTGGCTACATTATCTTACTGATAGCAATCATTATTAGGTAGCTGGCTAAATTCTAATATTCTGCCAGTTGGTGGTGTACTGTATTTTCAAATGATGTCAAAAAGACTACAACCATACACTATATCATGGTTATTCAACTCCTGTGGAAATTATAGCTAAACACTGAGACAACTTAATGCTCAACCTACATTAGAATTTATTTACAGATGGCTAGCTTCTACAGCTATCAAATGGGACTCAAGCTTCTTCTCACAACATGGAAAGTCTTGTACACAGTATGGTTATTATTTCAGAGGTTAGTTATAACACTGCCACTTTGACATGGTAACATGTAAGATCTAAGCCAAATTTAATTGCCTCTAGAACCTGAAATCTAGAGTTTCTGGAGGCTAATATATACGCAAGCTAGCATGTGACCGAAATAATGTCAAAAGATTACAGACCTTCGACCGGGGGGAAATAATATCATTTTCTGTAGAGGGATCATAAATTCTAATCCATGGCCACTACCATCTCTAAAAATGTCACATTACTTAAATGTCCTTATTCATAGACTACCGATTTTCAGTCCACTAGATAGACACTTCGATAGTCCTCACCTGTTGGGTTCAAATTACCAAAATCCTAAAAGCTAAAACAAAAACAACCCAGCTAATTTATCTAGGTATGTTTAGCTTTGGAATTACCAGAAGACATTTATTTACTTCAGCTTTCAAGCTAGCCAACTCCCCTCACCTGCTACATTTGGTACACAGTGGTGAGTATTGCCCTGGCAGGGCAAATAAATTGTTTAAAACAAATGTATTTACCAAAGTGACGCCTGCATTTTCTAACTGAGAAGATTTCATGCCATGTGATTTGTTAAAAGCTCAATGTCGTACTCATGACATATTATACAATATTCATCCAAGACCTTCAACTTTTACCAGACACATTGATTTGACATTAACACACACACAAACAAACAAACACACACACACAAGCACACACACGCACGCACGCACTCGCACGGACGCACGCACACACACACACACACACACACACACACACACACACACACACACACACACACACACACACACACACACACACACACACACAGCCTCATGTACTACTGTTGAATTATTAAAGCATATCTTCATGTCAGGGCAGAAAACATGAAGCAACACCTCTGACATAAAACTTTGTATTCCCTGCATGTTCAGCCTGTGAATCCAATCACAGCTCTCCTCTTTCTGGCTGATTCTTCTTCACACATAATGTACACAACAGCACACTCCAACACTCTCAAACACTAGAGGACAAATGTCAGACTGAACTCTGATTGAAAACTTGTTGTTGGTCTGTTTGCTTTTGTCTTGGTCTAAGCTGTTGAGTGTCTCTTTGTCTGATGACTCTGAACGATGTACCAGACATCAGATGTTCAGCTTGACTGCATACAGTGTCAGAACCGGAAACTCACAATATGAAGCAATTACATTGACCTGAACATTGTTAACTGGATCATTAAAGTCAGGTAAAGTGAAGTTTGTGATGGGCAGATAGTTAGATCATTAGATAATTCTTAGACAATCTAGTAAATATGAAAGTAATGTAGAGATATACATATACATTCTGCATGATATACCTATCATCTTTTTTATTTTTCTCAGATTTCCTAGTGTTTTTCATGTTTTTCAGCTTTCTTGCCTTCCCTGTACAATGTGAATGCAGAGCCTGCTGTGCTGTTACATCAGACAGTCATGACCGTGAAGTACAATGTTAGTGTTGCTGGTCAAAATACAACAGGCAACACAGGAGGTTGTTTTCTGACTCTCAGCTTCCCTCCTGTTCATGTAGAATTAATTTCTGTTGGACTCCATTAGAAACGATAATTTTATCTGAATGTAAAAGTGTTTTACCACTAGATGTAACCCAACGAGTGATTTCAGGGACATTTGCTATCCATGTGGCACAAGTAGACAAACATCTGTCTTAGAGATACTGTCTACCCTATGAACAGCAATAGGAAGTGATATTTCTGAAGTACTGAAGTGCAAAGCTGAGGTAACTAATTTGAAGGTGGTTCTTTTCAAACACAGTCACTTCCTGTGTAAAGACCAGGTGATTTCTTTTCTTCTGTTTTTTGCATTGGGCTCAGTTTAGTCCTGGATTTTCTTACCAAAGTTAAAAGGAAGCAACAGGCGATGACTGTGTTGAGCTGGGAAAACCAACAGCAAATCTTTATCTGAAGCACGACCGCCACTCAAGACTCTGTTTGAATCCCTCAATCAGCGATTCCAAAACAAATGTAGAGAGTGGTTCCAATGTAATTTCGGCTATTGGGATGTAGTGGAGCGTGCTCCGAGGTCTGAACTAAGCTCCAACTGGGCCAGACAAACTTAAATATTTGTTCAACTAGAGGTCATGTTGCATTATTTATTTGATTTAATCTGTGATAAATGCCTACGGACTAACTATTTATTATCTTTTACTGCAAAACTAGCCTTGTCAATTGAAAAACGTTGTTATTTCGATACTTATTGTGTTCTTTTTCCCTGAACTTGTATCAGAGGATTTTTACATCGTAGCATTGCAACTTAAACTTCAGTAAGGGACTTCAGTACATCTCCCCCTGCTGCCTTTGACATTAAGCAAAAAAGATGCCTTTAAAGATAGCATGCAGTGAAAGAGTTTCCATAGAGACTGAAAATAAATCCTTGGTCTGCAGCCAGAACAGTCTCCAGCCTTGGTGTTAGTGCTACCACTATACTCTCATTATCATGTTTCTACACCGTCTGTCTGCACCTGCAGGAAAAACAGTCCAGCTAGCCAAATAATTACACAGCAGCTCTCTCCCACTGCACAGCACAGCTGACAGGAGTGCTCTAACACTTTACTGCCCTTTCACCTTAGCAGTCAGAGGCTTGTTTTACACAAATTTTCACTTCACATTTGGATCTAGTTGTGAAAAGGCCTGGGTGTCTGTAGTCTGTGTTGCCAGATTTATTGTGCTGTGCCAGGAAATAAGGGATGGTGAAAAGAAGGGACGGTTTTGGGACATGGGAATTTTCTTCAATAAATCCGAACCATCAAGAGCTTAACTCTCAAACTGCCTCTCAACAGTGCTCCAGGTAATTCCAGAGACTATTTTGTTGGTCTGGGGATGTGGTGTATTTGTAATAAAATGGCAGCCGTTGTCTTTTAATATAAGGCTAATGGTGGGAAGCTGAAAAGTCATTACAACGTCATCCTGCTGTGTAGTGGCTTAAATGCTTGCAATGTGTCAAACATTTCTTGCCTCCATGATTAATCAGCAACTGAAAATACAATGGAGAGTAATCTTCTGGAATCTGGAAGGATATTTGGCAATACTTTTGTTGACATACTCGAATAACTGATTCTATCATCGGACAACAGTATCTCTTAGCATTCAACCACTTGCTAGCTAACATTATCATGGGCTAAAAATGTCCGCCTTTCTTATCGTATCATCTAACACTATCAAAGATTAATACTATTTTCTTTTTTAAAGTGAATTGTCACCAGGTCAGAGGGGATATCCTGCCCTATTTCAAGATGAAATTGCATATTTTAGCTACTGTCTGATAACAGCTAATGTTAGCATTCACGGCTTTCTCAGTAACATTTAAGTAAAGTAGTAAGTGACTGAGTGCTAACATTTCTATTTGATAGTGTCTCATAGTACAAAATAAAATTCATATCTTTAGCTTATGATAATGTTCACCAAGATGTGGTTGAATACTAATGATAACCTGCGTCTGACAGTGACTGTTATGATATTAGATGTGGTGTTTGACTTAATTAAGTCCTGAGGTTTCTAGGATTCATTGTCTTTTCTGTAGCCGAAACATTTGGAAGCTCAGAATTAGAAAAATCCTTTGATAGACTGGCAGCATGTACCCTGCCTCTCACCCAGTGACAGCTAGGATTGGTCCCAGTCCCTTGTAACCCCAAATGGGATTAGCAGTATAGAAAGTAGATGGATGGATGGATGGGTTGAATTGGAAATGATTTACTAACCCTTATATTTATAGCATTTACAACCTGGAACACAGTAGTACATCATTAAAACAGCATTTGTGTGTCCCATATTGAGTATTAAGTGAGAGGAAAATGGCCGCCTTGTGAAAACATTGACGTCCTCAACTCTCTAAATGTTGATATTGAATCTTCCCATTTTATAACACCAGAGCAACACAATCTGCCTCTCACTATTACTCATGTCCCAGAAACCCATTAAAGTGCACTTACTCATCTTGCACGGTTCATTTGTATGCATACATTCCATTAATGCCTTTGCATTAAATCGATCAAGATGACCTCAGAGGGGAGAGAGAAACTCCAGATGGGTGGAAAATCATTTTATCAAATTATGCTGAAGGAGAAAGTTGGCAAGAAATAAAGCAATGACAGGACAGAGAAAGAGAAGAAATGTGGAGGAAAATAGCGTAAGTGTGGGAGAGCATGACAAGGAACACCATTATGCCATATGTATAGTGCTTTCTGCACATCAGACAGTTATTATACTCTGACAATGGTGTCTTTCCTTGAAAAGTATTTCTATTATGTCCTTCAGGACTGCAGTCCACCTAAAGCAAAGCTTGAGGAGCAGGCATCATTGGGCCCATTTCATCCAGTTGACCACTTTTTTGCAATCAAACATTCATATGTATCTTAGGAGATACATTTTCTTCATGGAGTCTTTGGGAACAGAGGGAATAGTGCACTAAGCTTGTTGCTAATATCATAGTTGGATACTGGTAATGGCATAAGCTAAATTATTAGGTACTAGCGAGTGCGTCAGTCATTGCACTGATCCCATACCCTAACCAAGTACTTATAAAAAGTTAACTGGCTGCTTTTAAATTATTATGTCATGTTTGGTAAATTTTAGCAAATTGTCAGCAATCAGTGCTTTCACACCAATATTATGTATAATTGTCATTTCACTAATATCAAAGGAATACTCTTTACAGGCAATTGTCATGTCAGAAGCAGTATCAGGATGGCATTTAAGTATCGTAAAATCTCTTGTGGCTGTGCTGCAATAATGAGTGTTATTTAAACTTTATGGCAAATATCTTGATAATTAGGCAATGGCTGCCTCTTAAGTCCACACTGCAGTTATTGCACATTATTTTTAGCTTTTTTCCATCCCCATAATTTGCAACACTCACTCCGCTCATTTCGCTATCTTTGTCTTTCTGACTTTACCTCGCATTGATTCAAAAAGGTTTAATTCTACAGGAGTGTGTGCCAGTCTCAGACCCTCAGGCTCCACTGATCAATAATGAAAGCTGGATTGCATCAAATGACCCTGAACAGAAATGGAGTCAACCGAGCTCAGCTGATGAATTGAACCCAGCAGAGAGCCTTTATTGGTACGGTTGTTTTCAGTGGCATCCTTGATAACTTCCCAAGCCTGCATATGTGACTCATCCACCTACTTTATCTTTTATCAGCCCTATGATATCACGACATGGCACAGTTTAGAAGTGAAACATACAGGTTAGCAGAAAGGTAAAGATGCTTCATATTTCAAATCATTTGGCATTTTAGGTTTACTTTTCCAGACCCATTTAAAATTACTGTATCCTACACAATACTTTAATTTTTTCTCAATGTAATGTAATTCTCCATTATTGCTTAATATCTTTAAACAAGAAACGTCCTTTCATCCTTCAGTCTCCCTTCCTGAGATGTTTATTCCAGCTGCATCTTCTTGAGCAGCTAGCATCATGAATAAAAGAGGCTCTCACACAAGCCTGCCACACTTCTACAGTTTCACAGCTGCTTTTGGATAATAGCCAGAGGGGCTCTAAATCTTCAGATCACCCACACAAAGCTGGGTAAATCAATAGATTTGCACCAGTTACTACAGAAACTTAAATGGTTTCCACTTTGTACTGAGATTAATGGGTGATTTTGGGGCTTACATTGCCTCCAACCTCTCTTTTTAAGTATTCACTGCACAGTTTGGTGATGGGAAAAAGTAATTGGCTTCATCTTAAAATCCATTTAATCTTCAATTGATTTCATGCATGTATGACAAAGTCCTTGTAAGGTAATGTTTCTTCACAACTATGATTGGAATAACTGCCATTTCACAGAAAAAAAGTTCTCTAAGTTTTTGCATCTTGCTGCAGCACAGCTTCGCGGTGTATGCTTTTTTTTATTTCTAATTCCTTAAAAAGGGAGTATCGTGCTTTTTTTCAGGCTTTATAGTGTCCCTCTTGTACCTTTCTTGTGATGTTACATGATTTACGGCTCAACAAAATCCTTATTTTTCTCACGCTGGTTTTTAGTAATCTCTTATTTCAGCCTCTGTCAAAACGCTCCGTTTTAGCTGCTGTCTCTTTAAGGCCCCCTTAAAGGAAAACACCCTTTCCTCTGATTGGCAAGCCCTCTGGAGGCCTGTTGGAGGCAGATCTATGGGCAGACCGGTTCCTTACATAGGGCTGTGCTGTTCCGCAGTGCGAGCAGTGTAAACTAACCAGTTAGCAGAGCCGTAGAAATACTATTTGACCAGTTAGGAGATCCTTCTTTGATGACCTCATCATTTCAGCAAGTCTTGTGAAGATCTCGTGAAGATCTTGCAGTATTTTAAGAACGGACCGTTTGAGCATTTTACGCACAAATTCAGGGATTACTACAACATATGTATATAGATTTGAAAATTTGCACACGTTTAGTTTGGACTTCCAGCATTGTTACTTTGTATCTATGTTTGAAATATGAGAAAGCATAATACCCCCTCTTTACAGCATACTTTAAATGTTTTAACACAGGTTACATAGCATGTGAGTGCCCTTTTCTGAGGATCTCTAACTCTCTCCTTTATGCTTTGGTTAAGATGAAAAGTGTATTAATTTCAAGTGTAAAACATTAAAGTTCTCATCATTATTTGAGGATGCGCCCAAACTGCCCAGGATTTTGTGTTCCCTAAACTTTTTAATTTTTATTGTAGAGGACCAGTGGCTGCTGGAAATTGATTACAGCAAACTGTAAAGAGGCCCTGTCAGAAATGATATATTGCTTGCAACAATAAAGTGTGGCTTCTTTAGTCTAACAGGACTTGGATATATGGCAGTATTAGCTGCTCAGTGAAGCTGTAAAGCTCATTACAAGCTAGCAACCAAAGTGATATTTGTGGGAGAACACAGCAGCAGGGGCACAGAGCAGTTATTTGGGGAGCTATGGGGGGCTGGGTTGTTTATCGCAGGGGCTTGTGATTTTTGACACAACAAACAAAAACAAATTAAACTGTTACAGCAAAACATGATTTGATTATGCTGAGTGTATAATTAAAACATGTTTTACTGAATGTACAAGGCAACCATAATTAATTATTGCTGAGCAGAATTAGCAGATCAAATGTTTTGGAAAAAGTCCAGAAGTTTGACAACATGATCAATCATAACCTAAATAGAAATCACCATTAGAGATCTATTTGTTTACAAAGTGCCATTGGAAGCAGTACTAACTGCAGTAGTAGATTGAGATGAAAATGAATTTGTTCATGTTGTTTTGGCGTGTTGCCACAGCGACAGTCTTGATTCAGAGCCATGCTGTACAAAGCTTCTGATGTAAATGGTGTTTAAAGGTTAAATATTGATCCTCTGTAGTTTGAAACAAGCTTTGAGTATTCAATGGAGTTATTTTGGTTTCAAAAATTTGTTTTTACAATCATCATTTAGGTAAATGCCTTTTCAAGTTTCTGTAATCAATACATTTGTATATCATAAAGGATCAGATGATCAGATCACTCATATTCACAAACCAACAGAGGATGAACAGACTCTACAGTTCACCTGAAGTCTGATTTCACTGAAAATCTGTAGTTGAAAGAGAGAAACAGACAAAGTTAGCAGTTGAATGTAGCTTGGCATATAGCATCTATATTGATAAAGGGGACCAAAACAGAGCTGAAATAAGACTATGTATTGAACTTTTATTCCACCAACATCCATCAAAATAAGTATTTTGTCTCTGTGTCAGCTTCTTTAAAGACATGATATGATTCTTAAATGTCAAAGCTGGTTTTATACAGGGGTGCAGCTCGCTTGGCTGGAGGTGAAGCTTCCACAAAAACTCTTCCCCCTGGTGACTGGCTGCAGTATAGGTCAAAAACTCTATCTCCCCGATTCATTTGAATGGGGCTGCAGTCAAAATTTAAATAATAAATACACGTCGTACCAATGTTTCTCACATCCGTATGCTGTGGTGATATGTAGTTTATTATTTGACTGTTTTGTGTTCAAGGACTCTTTTTTCTGAAAAGTTTCTTTTTCGTTAGTTATTAGAGTTTAAAAAATGGGGTTTTACTTCCAGATTCACTGATTGACAGCTGCCGTAGAGGGAAACTCCATAGGATCTCGTGATGCTATGCTATAGGTCGGAGCCCGTTACCGTGGCAACACATAAATTACCGTGGCAACCATAGAAATTCTCTACAGTGCAGACGCTGGCTGCACAATGGCTGCACATTGGAACAGATTTTTTTTGCTTCAAAACCATACAATTGGAAAAGGTGGAGCAAAGCTGTCCATTTTATATACAGTCTATGGTTTTATAGCCTGTTCAGCTGCCACCTAGTGGTGAAAAAAAATGACATGCAGCTTTAAGCCCAGAAAATCAAACACAGAAGTTCTGCTTTGCCACTTTTTAATGAGCATGTAAATCCCTGTAATGACAATTCCTGAAACTCACGTATCGCTCTGTTACAAAAATTCATGTGTGCACATGGTGTTTTGTTGCTATCTGGCAGCAACATGATGATGTTTGTTGGAATTCAATGAAGAAGCTACATCAGCAGCCTCTCTGCAAAACAACATAATCGTCCTTTACTGAGCTGGCCTGACATCCCATGTTTTATGCTTAACTACAGATAAATGTGGAGTCTATTTAGACAAATTCATTGGCAATGGGATTAAGATGCTTGATTTTAAAATTGAAATTTCTCTGAGTCACCTTTGAATAAAGATGCAGGATATGAAGGGTTTTTTTTAGCCAGAAAGATGATTTTTTCAATGTGTGCCGTTTGTTTTCAGTGGAATAAACATGAACGTATCACTGGTGGATGTCAGGGTCATTATAGCAACAAAGTGATGCGTTCAAGCAGCTGCCTAAGTGGAAAAAAAATCCCTCACAGTCACACACTAATAGAATTGCACCTCCAAGCAGCACTGAAAAAAAAGATATAGCTGTAATTCTAAGGCCACTAATTCTGCTGCTGCGCTTATTGATTGTTTGAAGTTATGGCATCCTCCCCTCAGAGTGTTTCTCCCACAGATGGCCTGATCCTAATGAACCACACTAACAAGCCAGATGCCTCTGTGCGGCACTATCAGAGGTCCTGTGAGGTTATATGGACGAACTCTGACATACATTTTTAATCCAATTGGCACAGAGAGGAACCATGAGTGCAGATAGGATTTGATTTAGGGCCATATTTTGGTACATGAGCTGGCTCACTGATTGGTGGAGGAAAAACAATGCTAATGGAGGATTCAAGACCTGTTGATTGGAGATATGTTACATTAGAAGACCACAACTACTGTATATTGTAGCCATTAAGACGCACATGGTAAAAGAATCTTAAAGGTTACATGCTGTGCAGTTATATCTGTTTATTCATGCTCGTGGTTATTGCGTCATTAATCTTCAGTGTAAGCTTAGATGATGAGCGCAGGGTAAAAACCATCTGTGATCCATTTACAATGTTGTGTAAAATGAGACGTCCTGAGCATTTTGACTGTTTGTGTGTTGGCTGGCAGCCTCTCAGCTTGTCTCATCCTGTCTGTCTGTGTACATTTGTCTCTGTCTGTCTGCTCTCCATCTGTTAGCTTGTGTATATGTGTGTGTATGTGTGTGTTTACATAATCTTTTTCTACATCACCATTAAGCAAGTGGCAGCAAAGATATTAAGAAGTCAACATCCAACCCCCCTGTTATTGGATACATTCATCACTGAAACTCCAAGACAGCATTTAATATTGCTGCAGAATTGCTGCTCTACCCAGATTTTAATGTCACCATGAATTGAAATGAAAGTAATTACACTTCTGGCATGGTTTCTTTGATCTGCTGTGTGTGTTAGAGCTTCTCAAAAAACTAATTATGAAAAGCATTCTACTACAGATGAGAAAGTTTGACAAAGTTTTTTCAAAGTGCTCGGAGAGGCATCCATTTTCTCTTCTCTTCTTTATTCCACAGGGAGTGTGACGTCCAGTAGAGGGCAGCAGAGACAACTGAGTGTTTAACTAAATATCCTCTTTTCTCTTCTCCTCTGTTTCAGGTCCAAAGTGTTTCGGGGAAAGAAGGTGCTCGGGGACTATGACATCAAAGTGGAGCAGGTATGATGTTGATTTTTATAGATCTACCATGCTCTTGAGTCATTTATCAAAGGTTCAGGGTGTTATGAAAAGGGATGAATGTGCAGTGACACAATCCTGTTTGATGTGGAAATGCACAAGTTCACACTGTGTCTCTGGCACATCTTGAATAGAAACACAGGACTCTATGAGACAGGCCCAACTTGCCTTTTGCTTATACAGCAACTTACAAGTTCCCAGAGAGAACTCGGAGGATTAAAACTTATCTACAACTATCAGAGAAAAACACCATTAAATTCCCCATACGATGAAACATTCAGACTTTGATGCCTTCCCTTACTATTAAAGAAGTGTCACAGACTCACCAGCTGAATACGATTTCCCTTATACAGTGAAATATCTCAGTATATGCAAGAAAACTGGATAAAAAAGTTGGTATAGACATTCATGGCTCCAACAGTGTGAATGCTAATGACTTTCATTTAACCCATAATGGCATCATTTTTATTTAAAGGGAAGTATCTTGACAACCACGGAATTAATATTCATGGTCCTTAGAGAATAGTTCCTTAAAGCTCCTGTTGGTAGTCACAGAGTAAACATCTGTTCAGAGAGGGACTGTTGAATGTCAACACTTTCCCTCCCAACCAGATTTCCTGTTAGCCCCCAACACAGAACGGCGTGTGCAGTCATGATAGTGTCGGACTCATAACCAGTCGGAGGACGTAGTAATAGCCGCCCCTCAACCAATCAGGACAGAGGATTGGAGATTAGCTATGATTGGTCTGTCATAATGGAAACAAGGGGAATAATAACATTGCTTGATACAAAGGCATTGGAAAATGCAGAGATTTCGCAATAGTCTCAAATTACTCCACTTACCGATGAGTACTGATGGGCATTATGACCTTTTTTCCAAACCCAGCAGAAAAAAGGCATGCTTACAGGCTAAACTAAGACAGTAAACCCTGGGTAATAAAACTTGCTTTACACTGACATGTTAGGTTAGTCACCTTGAGAGTACTAGCATTGCAATGCTAGTAGTTAACTCAAAGTTCCTGAGATTTGCTAGCATGAGCTGAGCTTTCATCCATAGATTTTTGAAATGTCATCTTGATTAAGATATGCTGTTTATAACTCCTGTGTGAAACAGAAGTTGTTGGGATAACATTTAACATTTTTATACTTGACAAAAGCTACTTCTTCTTTGAGGTGTTCATGTTTAACTTTGTAAAAATAAAACACAAAACCACTTAAGATATAAAGTTACAACCCTAATCCAGATCTTGGTATGATGTTATGCTTACTGTATATAATAAAGTTATATTTTGACAGCATGTGACATATTATCATAACATTGGTTAACCCACCTAACGAGCAGATTATTTTGCAGTACCAGGTTACATCTTTTGTTATTACTCATCTGTCTCTGGGGTTTCAAACAGAACAGTTTCACACCTAATAGAAGTTGACAGTTAAATTACAACCTCAAGCTTCACCACAGAAACAAAAATAGGAACTAAAGGAGACAGGAGTCGGCAGCTCTGAGTCACAGAAAAACCCTGAACGTATTTGCAACCACACTAAACACAAGCGTACAAACATTATTCTACTGGAGTAGCGTTCTATACATAAACAACTCTATATTGCCAGTGTGTGCACGTAGTATTTCTCAACATCACCTGTCACTGCCTCTGCAAATTAAGATGAACTACTTATAAACCCAGTATTTATTGACCGTTAACTTTGCTCCCTGTCCAAGTAATCAATCATAAAAAAACAATGATTATGTAATAAAGTTGAAATATTAATCATCGTCTTACACTATAACCTTGACTGTTACATTCAGCTTTCTGTGGATGATACTATAAAATTTGTTTCATTTAGTTAGTGGGAACTATTAGCAAAACGGTCATGTGTCAGTGTCTTATGTTATTTTTTGGACTCTTGCAGGCTGAATTCTCAGAGGTCAACCTGGTCTCACATTCAAATGGCAGCTGTAATGTGGACATGCAGGTCATCAGGAGTGGGACCAAAGTGGTCAGGTCAGTGCAATATAAACACGCACAATAAACACAAACAAAACACACACACACACAAGCACGCACACACTCCCTCACCCTCACACACACACACACACACACACACACACACACACACACACACACCAACCTTTAAAAGGTAAAACTACATGAAAACAAGGTTACTGTATATATTAAAAAGAAATGTGCAAAAAAGGTCTGAGGATAAAGAATAAAAGAGGTGAAATGGCTGAATCAGTTTTGATCTTTAATTGATAACAGTTACGCCAGTGTTACAGTAAACACACCAACAGGCTGAAGGTAGTAAATACTAGTACAAGTTTCCCACTACTCTAATACTTCATACAGCAGAATAAATTATAGCATGATAATATACACACATGCGGAACAGAAGAAGGAGGTAAAGCAAAGCACAGATGTCAGAAAGCAACTAAACAGGTTAAGGGTCAAACAGACAGGTAGGAAGAGGAGGGGGGCGGGGGGTAAAGGAGCTTTAAATATCCAAATGTTTATTGACGCAAGTGTTAGAAATGAGTTTGATACACTAAAGACGATTGTAAAATTTTTCCTTTTTGAAATATACACGAGTGAGGCGTCAAAGCAGAGGGAGCAGTCTGCGAATCAGTGCGGAGTCAGCGTTGCCTTGACTTTTTCTCTCCTTGAGTCTTATTGGTCCAACAAATCGAACGTGACTCGAGTCAGTTTCCCAGAGCAGAGAGGACTTCTTCACAGGCTTCTTCATCATCCTCTTTGTGCTTGTGAACTGCTGGTAGACTCTTGTACCAAAGTCTCAAAGAGTCCTTGGTGGAGTCAAGTCTGGTCTGCACTTCTTTAATCAGTCTCTGAGATCAGGTGGCAGAAGCACCCTTGAGATGCTCACATGAGGACGCCTGTTTTAACCGCACACACATGATCAAAAACTGTTCATTTTGGACATTAAATTCCTCTTCCTAATCCTAAAATCCTAGATTTTATTCCTTTTTAACCAAAAAAATGTCCAGAGTATATTCTCAATATTCTCTGAGATTAAAGTTTCTGTAACCAACTTTCAGTAAGTGTTAAAAACTGACCCTTAACTTATAACCCTGGTGATGTCCCTGAAAGTCCTCGTGAATAAGTCCCAAAATGGTCCCAAAGAAAGTCAGAGAACAAACAGTTTTTTATCAGTGATTAAACCCCAGTATATTGCTGCTGAATAAGGTTTTATACATGAATGAAGATGATCTAAAGATTATTCTGTGAGATCAGACACCTCAGGGTGTTCTTCAGAGTAATAAATACAATTGTTCCAGTGGAAAAAGAGCAGAGGCGTTGACCACAGTCATTCCCACCAGACTGGCACAGTTGATGTGTGTACAAACATGTGAACTTACTGTAAACCAGACATCACACAGACCCACTCACACACCACAGACCACACTGACACACACAGCTGTGACTGTAACTCCCTATTCTCACAAACCAACAAAACCAACAGGAAATGAAGAAGTCAGGCTCAGTCTGATAATCAGAGACTCTGCCCTGTAATTACACTTTATGAAGGGCTGGAGCGCACATGCCCACACACTAACATAAAGTCAAAAATTGAGCGCATTCAAGGAAACTTTGATTCATTGTAGACTTATATATATTTGCATAATGACCTCAGCCTCCCACAAACACGTACTGTCAGTAGGAAATTGAATGATTTAACAACATAATTGTGCTTCTGTCATGTTGTCCAACTGTCTGAATTCATTACAGCCCTCAGACTCAGACTTCTTTAATGATCTACATTTGTCTCTGTAATTGCCCCGCGTCCATCGATTTCTAGTCAAAGCTCAGACTTTGCTTAATGCCTACAAGTCTACAAGATAAAAAATGAGACCCTAAAACCTGAGAGAATGTTATACTTGATACTGGACTCTGAGCAAGTTAATGCAGGGTCTTTAACTACTCTGTGTCTTGTTTTCTTCCTCTCTTTACAATATTATGTACATTCAGTTAAAGCACAAAGGAGTAATGAATGAACACATTATGACCTTTGATTGATGCAATATAATTTCACATAAACAAATCAAATTTAGTAAAGGCTAGATGAGTTGATTTTGAGCCCAATCAGTCAGTGCATGGGTGTTAAAGCTCAAAAATACGCTTAATTTCAGTTTTATAGCAGTTTAAGAAATCTCTTTATATAATCATCATAATAAAAATCGTCATCTTCATTATCATTAAAAAAATCATCTTTCTCATCATCATCACATCATCACATTATCCTACTCATCATTATCATCACCATCATCATCAAATCACCATCTGCATAATCATTATTTTCCTCATCTTCATTATCATAATCATCATCAACGTAATCACTACTTCATATTGACTTTAATCAACATCCACATCGTTATGAGCAGCCTCATCATTATTTTCACAATCTTCGTTTACACCTCCATTATCACCAACACCATCGTCATCATTATCACTATCTTCCTCACCATCATCATCATTGTTGTCATTATCACTTCATCATCATTTATCATCATCATCATTACGTCACCATCATCAGCTGCATCATTATCTTCCTCATCTTCATTATCATTATTACAATCATTGTCATGATAGCAGCATCATCATATTTATTTAATCAACATCCACATTATTATCAGCAACAGCTTCATTATTTTCACAATCATGATAAATATCTCCATTATAACCAACACTGTTATCATCATTATTGTTAGGTTACCATCATAGTTATCATTATCGTCATCATCATCATCATCATCATCAGCAGCAGCAGCAGCAGCAGCAGCAGCAGCAGCAGCAGCATCATTATCATCATCATCATCATCATCATCATCATCATCATCATCATAATTATTATCATCATCATCATCATCATCATCAATATAATGAATTAGTCAAAATGATACAATTTAACTTCCAACAAAGCCTGGTATTGTGTATTTTTTATCAATATCATGTTATCACCAATGCATCATTGTCATCTTCATCATCTTCATCATCTTCATCATCATCGTCTTCATCATCATCATCATCTTCATCATCATCGTCTTTCATCATTATCATCTGTATCATAACTATCTTCATCATCATCATCGTCAGCATCAGCATCATTTTCATTATTTTCATCATCATCGTCTTCATCATCATCATCATTATCATCAGCAGCATCAGCATCATCACCATCATCATCATCATCATCGTCTTCATCATCATCATCTTTCATCATTATCATCTGTATCATAACTATCTTCATTTTCATCATCTTCATCATCTTCATCATCTTCATCATCTTCATCATCATGGTCTTCATCATCTTCATCATCATGGTCTTCATCATCATCATAATCATCTGTATCATAACTATCTTCATCATCATCATCGTTGTCTTCATCATCTTCATCATCTTCTTCAACATCATCATTATCATCATTATCATCGATGAATATGGTATAAAATAATACCAGTCTGATTGCCAGCATGGCTGTAAATTTGAGGTGGTTTTTTTTATGGATTTTGATGGATAAAGTGCAAAGTAAAAGCCAACTTAGAGATTTTACACTCTGCATTAAATGCTTACAGATTTATATTGAGTATAGAGTCAAGGCCATGTTGATCTTCACAGCCCACTGTCAGTAATGAAGACACTACAGACACATTAATCGCTGTGTCCTCTCCTCTTCAGTCTTTTCTAGCCTCCTGGAGTGTCTGATTAGTATTCTCTGAGCATGAGGAGCTGGTGGTGGTCACACTGTGCCAGAATTTCCTCTCTGTCTCTTTTCTCTCACTCCTCTCTACATTTCTCTTTTTCTCTGTCTCTATTCTCACACCTCTACCGCCTCTCTCTCGTTTTCTCTCTCAGCTCCTATCCTCACATTCCCTCTCACCAACACACAACCACAGACAAAAGGAAAAATAACAGGAGTCATGCCCTATCACCGTCAACCTTTCACTGAGCTGAACTACTCTGAATATTGTTTTTGCTCTTCACACACTGGTCACTAGTGGCATATTTGGGCTTACAGCTGTGGTTTTCAGTGTTTTGCTTTGGAAAGTGACACATTTGAAGCAAAACATTGAAATAGAACGTCATAAAAACCCTACAAAACTTGTTTAAGACCATAAAACCTTAAGAATAAAACATTATCTGACATTTGGCTTTCTTTTTTATTTACTTGTGTAGCTTCATCGCCCACTATCTCTTAAGTTATGAATGCTTGGTTCTTCAATAGACTTTGTTGCCATGGTTAAAATAATAAGTGGTTATGGTTATGGACAGATCGTGGGCATGCTTCTTGGGAAATCAACAATTGTCTTCTGGATTTTGTTGATCTATCCATCCCACATCTTCTCACTCTGCAGACTTGTTTTTATATTATACTGTATTTGCACCACCTGTTAGCAGGCTTTGTCTCTTGAATACAACATATCGTATGCTAGTTAGAGGGCTGATGCTCTTATTCTTCTGGAAAGGAGTGTGTCTGTAGAGTGTGTGGGATAAACTGATCATCACTTCCTCTTAACACATTTTTACCACTGACTCCTTGCCAATCAGAATAGAGATAGAATGAAATGCAAATCCTTTATTGTCATTGTACTAGAATATACAACAAGACATAAACAGGTGCCAAAATAACAATAAAATGAACAACACAGACAACATAAACAGTCATGCATCTATTCTCTGTTTATGATCTCCATCACATGCATGTTACAAAACAAGTTTGATGCGTAACCCTCTGACATGCATTCAAAAGAAGCATACTTGATCAGCTAATTTCTAGATCACACGATGAAGGCATCATGAAAACTCAAGCTTCATTTATTCACATCATTCATTGTATCTGAAGATGCTTGTAGCCGATTGCACAATATTACCCCATTTAGCCTGCAGCAAGAGTGGGCGGGCTAAAGCAGCTTAAATAAAATGCCCAATTTGCTAATTGCCGATTGGATGCATGGATGTAATCAGTTGAGCCGTCAGCTGATAGGGCTTGGCGTCAAGATCAGCTGATGTGCTACGGCCGAGCTTGACTTCTTGTTCTGCCTGAACTCATATGATTTACATTGTTGTGTCACCATGATATGAATTATGTAAGACAAATGTAAAATCTATTACCCACTGAGAGCTTAATTGACTATCAAATAACCTCCTGTTTTTACTGTGTCAGCATTGATTCATCAGTCCAAAGCAGAGTGCTCACTGAAAATCCTTCACAGATGATGATGTAGACTGAGACGAATATTCCAATGTCATTCATTTGTTAGTCCAATATGAGTAATTTATGTTGCTCGACAGGCGTATTCTCTTACTGCCACATCAGCCTTAGTGTACAGACATATACACACACTGAAAAAAGTCTGGTTAATGACTTCTGCCATCCAGAAACAATGTTTACACCAGATATGGTTTTGCCCCTTTAATCTGATGCTGCTTAGTGACTCTTCAAGATTCATGAAAACATGATTTAAAGAAATTCTGATGCAAGAAGAGTACAGCGGAACTAGAAATGTAAATGTATTCTTGTTTTAACCTTATTAACATATATTCTTGATTCCCTCTGCTGCTGTCACTTCAGGTCTTTCAGGCCTGACTTTGTCTTGGTTCGCCAGCACGCCTTCAGCATGGCCCAGAACGAGGACTTCAGAAACTTGATCATTGGTCTGCAGTACGCAGGAGTCCCCTCTGTCAACTCTCTAGACTCCATCTACAACCTCAGCGACAAACCCTGGGCTGTAAGAGATTTCATCAAAACTATACACATCTGCAAAAAACAATATTTAAAGTACACTCATTCAACTACCCCTGTTTAAATTATAATTGACTTTGTCATGCTGTTTTTTCTCTTTCTTTTCTTCCTCCCATCCACCAGTTTTCCCAGCTGATCAACAATCAGAAGAAGTTGGGTTCTGATAAGTTTCCACTCATTGATCAGACTTTCTACCCCAACTACAGAGACATGGTAAGATATTGTATTCCTTTTTTATGCCTACACATCACCAAGCAGCAAATGCACACATCCAAAAGAGCAGCTTCTTCAACATTAACTTATGCTATCTAGATTTAGATATTCAAATTTGAATTTGGAAGATACACACATGATGAAAGTTTTGCTATAGCCTCTGCTAAGTCCCAATTTTCAGAGGCCCTCAAAGGTGATCATTTTTTATCTTGGGCACAAGTTATTCAATTTTTTTGGGAGGCAGTTGGGAGGCACTCTCTCTCTGATGAACCAGGCATAAAAAAATATTTTTGGCTCCAACATCCCATTCATTCTGATTACAACAGAGACATATACGGTCTCTGACAGCTATCTTTGTAGTAGCGATACACTCAAGAAGATGGTTGAACACAGGGAGCAATTATTTAGCTGGACAGCGTTGTTACACCACAAAGATGAATGTTGTTTCTGTGATCTAGTTTGTAAATCACAGTTACTCACTTAAGTGTTTGGTATTAAATAAAACTAGATTCTTTCAAATATACCACAAGAAAGAGTGACTTTAGGTATCGTCTTTTAATTGAGCTTATTACATATAAACTGCACAGGATAAACATGACCACCTTAAGGAACCTCAGGGGCTCAATAACAACTCACTGAATATAAATAATTTACTATTATGCCGTACTGCCAAAGATTAACGCCTAACATACCTTGAGGTGAGTATTATCTTTTAAACAAGCAACATGTCAAGGTTAGCACGACTGGAGAATGAGACCAATACAAAATGAGCTCTAAAATATTTAGAGCAGTTGTAGTACACTGTATAATTTACTTATGAGAAAGGTGAACATGCTTATTTTCTCTCAGCATTCTACTATAGTTTTCACTAAAGCATTTATGGAATTGTACAGTACTGATACGTTGCATACGACAGGTATACTTTGCACTTCAGAGTGCTCAATCATTGAGAAACAGCGTGTCAAAAATACATTTTTAGTGTCTTACAAATATCCCCATTACACCGATACATGTTTTCAAAGTTAAGATCCCCTCTGAGATTCCCCTGAAGCTTTCTAAAGAGTCTTGTTTTGACTTTTGGAAAATAAGAAAAGGTGAAGAAAGAGCCGATGTAACACTTTTCCATTCAGACATTTTATATACAATCTTTTTTGGTACATGGAAATAGAAAACTCTATTTAGACAGAAACAGACACATAAATACAAACCCAAACAATTCTTTCAGTATAAAACACACATGAAACTGTTTAACAATGCTTCACTAAAGCCATACAGTTATAATGCATTATTGTCCCCCCATTCAGTCTTAGTTAGATTATGAACATATTTCAAGATACAGTCTCAAACATGCTGGAAAAATTTCATTAATTACAGGATACATTTTAATTCTATCTCATGATGATTACACAAAAAAATGCATTTTAATGTGTATGACTTCAGTGAAACAATCCAGTAACAAGACAGGGGTCAATTCATATTTTGGGTTTCTTAATACAAGTGGAGTAATTATACAAAATAATGACTATAAAAAACAAAGAGAGCTAGTTTTAGCTTATTCATGAAGTTTTTTCCTCTTGAAATTAGTTAAATTCTGCCTAGAATATATATGTTCTTTTTTTGCACTTCATTGTTTAGGACAACTGACTTACTGTTCCTTTAAGTTAAAAAAAGGGGGAATTGAGCCGTGTCTTGTTACATAATTTCCTCAAAGGAGAGGTGGCTTGGCATCTACAGGTGGCAGTGTTGTTATCAAAGCGCTGGATTAGAGTTTTTTTTGGCAGAGAAAATAGTAGAGAGTTCAACTGAGGAAACTAAAAACACTACAAAACCACAAGATAATATCAACTAATCTATCAGACAGAATCCTGTTAGCCTTTTACGTGTTAATTCTTACTGAAGTACAATATTTACATTCTCTGCAGTTTAGAGTACAAGCTATGAAGATTTTCATATACAAGAATTATGGTCATATCATTCATAATTAATCCGTCAGATTGTGTCGGGTGTTTTTTTATGAACATTCAGTGCATAAGGGCTTAAATCTGGAGTGTGCAGAGGGGAGTAAGTGAAATGTTCATGCAAAAATGTAGTGCACAGACTTCATGTTGGGTAAGCAAAACTGTGGGTGGTAAAACTTGCCTCTAGAATATTTACAGTAAATGCCCAACTTCCTTTTACTATAAGTGCATGCATAACCCACATCATATCGTTTATAATGCAGAAACAGATATGAGGTCTTCAGTATTTTTCATGTTAATGCATTTAACCAGACCGCCTTCAGGTATAAAGAAAAGATTCACTCTGGAGTGAATCTTTTGTAGTGGATGCTCTGCTGCTTTTCTTATTCTGTGGAAACAGCGCATGAAATTAATGTGTGTGAGAAAATGAGTCAAAGGGATTGGTGAAAGAACCTGCACTTTATAAAACTGATCCCAGCCTTGTCTTAGCAACATCCTGGACTCTGCTGACTGACAACTCTAAAATGTCAGCAAATTTTATAATGAAATCTGATGAAGGTCAAATTTTAACTTCATTTAGCAGGAAATGTTTGTTGGGAATAGCAAGAGTGAAATGGAGTCAAATGGATGTCAGATTTTACAGGTCAAGGGTCAGACATATCCAGGAAGTCTTTCTCAGGTGGAGGTCCTCCACGGTACCAGCTGCAGGTTGTGTCAGAGTGGCGGATGCAGGCATACTGTCGAGCCTGCTCCCCATTTAGGCTGTTATCCAGCAGCCAGTCAGTCCACAAGCACTCGTCCTCTCCTGTAGACGCACACGGCACTGTGTAACACGTGTTGATCTGAGGAGAAAACAGTGTTTGATATATTTCACTATGCACCAAGTTTGAAGATGAACTTTTATAGAGTTTGTTAAAATATTTATTTGAACCAAAATGGAGAGAACATTTTGAGAAACAGATGTAGTTTCAGTTCTTTGTTTCTTTGAGGCATCTTTAGGGCTGATAGCTCTGATCGGGAGATAGATATGTATGAACTTGCAATGATCAGTGTTAACTCACCCTGCATTCACATCCCATCTGGTATCTGTAGTTGAGATTCTTCTTCTGTGACAGTGACAGGTTGTCCCAGGACTCTACCAGATCACACTGGCCAATAGAAATTCTCCCATCGCTCCACATACTTCCTGTTTAATGACATCACAGGGCATTGTATAATTACTTTTGCACACAAAAAAATCATACTGCGTTGTTGAAGTGGACAGTCTTTGGCAGCATAATTGGTAAAGTAAGTTTACTATACTAGTCAGCTAACAGAATGTAGGTCTAATATTGGATATATGATCATTATATAAATGGCAACTTTTTACACTCTTTACAAGACATGTACTTGTTACAAGAAATTCAAATTCACATTTTTGGGCTTGCATGTTTGGATGTTATTTCACACATATTTGCTGAATGAAAAATTATGTTTCGATGGTTAGCTTGACTTAGTTTATCCTAGTTTAGCCCAAAGCGTCAAATTGGGGAAAACCAAAAATATGGATTAAACTAATGACATACAAAGGGATAACTATATAGCTTTAGGGAGGCTGGTATGCACATTTTTGATATCATTAAAGAATGCTAAGCTAGCTGTTTTGCCATTTTCTAGGCTTGGCAGTGTTTTTTTTATCTTAAAGAACCATTCATTTATAGAGCAGAACAAAGTGGTTTACAGAGTTAAAAAACAAAACATTCACAACAATAAGGGCATTAAAGAAATATGACATTAAGCAAAAGTAGGACACAAGAACTTACAATGTCAAAATATTAGGTCAAAAGGGAAAGAGAGAAATGTGACGAAGCAAAATAAAAATATGTGGATTATTTGAATGAAGCAATTCTAGCACTAATGCTAAGCTAGGCTAAACAGCTTCTCTCTGTGGCTTTGAATTCCCTGTGCAGGCATGATGTTTTGACATTTCAAATTCCTTAAGATGTGGTAATATTTCCATAGATATTGAAGGAAGAATAGGTCCATTTGGGCCAAAAACCAAAGGTCCTTCCATCAGCTGTTCATTCTGAAACAGTGCTGATGGACTAATCCCATGTTACATTAAGAAGCCTGTCTTTTTTTTTTTAAACTTTCTACAACAGTTTTGTCATAAAAAAAAAAAATGTAAAACTGACCACAACACACCGTACCTGAGAGCAGATAGCCTGCTTTATTGTTGGAGTCCAGTTTGACTCCACACAGAGAGGAGAAGACTGGAGTGTACACGTACTGGATGTCCTTTGCTTTGTTGAAACCTTTGAACATCTGGACCAAAAAAAAAGAGTAGAGGGTTGAGATGTTCCAGTTTGAAAAAAAAAAGAAGAAGTTAAAGTTAAACACAGTATATTGTGTATTTTGGAAGCAATGAAAACCACATGGCAGACCTGCTGCAGCCTGGACTTAGCCCTGGCTGTGATTTGAATTATTTAGCAGGGAGTTGCGTCAAGAGCAGCTTAGATTGTGTACTGCATGGTATTTATCATCGCACCATAAGGTCAAGTGTAGGTGGATGTTTGCAGACATTTAAGCCGTTTGTTCCACACTTGTGTTTGCCCTCTTGACACTTATCAGGAAATGAGGGGGTCTGAATTGATTAGGAAGTAGAGCCAATCAGTCTCTGTTTACCTTTCCTGTCAAATTATGTATATTCGATACCTGCATACACCACAGAGTTGTAATAACAGCAGCATGCACAGTAAAAATGATGTGTGTCTGCAGCAGCAGCTTCTCCAGCTGTCCAGGGATCTCACCTTGATCATTTTGATTTCGTATTGAATCATCTTCATGTAAGGTGATGAACTGTTGCTAGGCGACACAATCTTCTCACCGGAGATCTTTGCCCTTATCACTGTCAGGAGAGAAGAAGAAACAGGAAGAGAGGAGGATTAAGATTAAATGACATGCCGAATAATTCAAGAGGCAAGATAAGAATGTGATTTACATGCTAGAGACTAGAGACAACAATCTGAATTATGCATCATGAACAGTGAGTTAGATTGTTTTTCTTGTTTTCGATTAATGTAGAGAGACAGATAGTTTTTCTTCCTAGTCCTCCTTTCTCCTCACAGACAGTGCAGCAGGCCCTCTCAGCAGTAGTGATACCGGATGTGTCCCTCCTCTCCTCTGGGAGGGAATCAAAACTCACATGGAATAACAAGTAGCTCTCTGCTTGCACACTCCCATCCACTGACTCCACTCACACACATTTATGTATGTCCAGTACACCACACACACACACACACACTCACTCATCACAAAACCTGCATGGAACAGATGTGGCTTCACATTAGTGGATCTAAAATTATAAATCAAGTTGAAGGGTAAATTGAAGCATCTCTGGGGTTGTCAGCAGGAAGGCAAAAATGAAATCAAGTCATTTTGCGACCTCTCACACATATAAAAACAAATTATTAGTCTCAGAATTACTAGTGTCGTACATTTTACTCACATACACCTCAACGTTCAGTCCACACCGTGCCAGATCAAACCCTGTTATTACAGATCTTATGGCTACACGACTACTTTTTCCTTCAATCCAAACCAATAAAGTCTGCACTCTCAGATTGCTGCAGCACTCATTATGTTAACAAATCAATTCCACTGACAAATATTTCCTTAGAACTAATAAAACTACTGAGTCCCAATCAGTCAGCCATGATTAAGTTCACTATTAGCATTAATGGCTGTTTTCTCAGGCTTACAATTATTCTGCTTTTTTTCACTCTGAACTTGGCAGACGGCTATGTTTAATATTCAGCAAGAATTAGCTTGCTAACTTGTTGAGGCGACTACCCCACAACAGCATTCTAGCACAATGCTCTACCAGCCCTCCATGCTACTGCATATAAAAAGGGTTACATGTTACAACAGAAAAGCATAGCACACTATGACTAGCACTGCAATAATGTGACATTTTGGTTGCTAAATGGGTCGATGTTGCTTCTGTGTTTTCATATTATCTAAACTGATCATAAGCTAGGAGCAATGGTAGCTTTTTGCCTTCAATATGTAGCTTCAGCCTTGCTCTTTCTTTTTAATTTCAACATCATGCCTGTGGTGTTCAAGAGTTCATTTAAACCACGTCAAAAGGGTTCTGGCTTTCAAATAAGTATGTTAAAAACATTCAAAAATAGGCCAGAGACTAAAGTGATTGATTCCCTCAACATGTTAGCTAAATAAAGCTAATAAAATCTACTCTAAGCAGCTGGCTGTCCAGCTGAAAAAAATGCATTACATCATACAAATAAGAGGGTTCACTTTTTTCATTACCACAATTTTTATACCATTTATTATGTGTTCAAACAAAAATATATTTCTTTGTATGTATTTTTCTCCAGTATCATCATTCTTTGACCTTGTGAGCAAATAAAAATTGCAATGAGCTAACAGTGAGGCTCTTGAACACTCCAATATAAATGCCACCCCTCCACTCCCACATCCGTCTCTCTACATGAAAGATGACGGTACCCTGTGGATACACAAGAGAGGCAGAAATAGAGCAAGTGACCTTGGTAGAATAAAGAAAGAGGAAGAACTACAGAACAACAGAGGGAGAGAAAGTGTGACCTAACACAGCTACATAAACCACCCCCTTTGTTTTTGCTTCTTCACTCATCACATAACTGCACCGCGGTTTGTGTGTGCTGGTAAGAGGAGGAGGAGCTCACTGTGTTCTTTGATATTGGCTTAGGAGAAAAAGAAGACTTTTTTTCTGTAACAACAAATACAGACTGACAGAGAGTCAATGCGAACTTGTCTGAAGTGTTGCAGTTTAATGTGCATCGCCCACAGAGAGACAGCTGGTGCAGGGACTTTCACTTTATAGAAAATGTCAAAGAGCGCAAGATTTGACTTTGATACACTTCACTCTTATAATGCGTGACTAATCGCCTGAGGCTGAAATAGAGCGTAGCAAAATATCTGAAATCATAAAGCCTGCACCCTACACTCGACTGATGCAGTTCTGTTATCGCTGAGAAGATAAAACAACTGAAGTAGAATTTAACTCAAGGGAGAATGGTTGAAAGGGAGAGAAACATACATGAAGTAGAATAAAAATGTTGCAAGAGCACTGATGCTTTATTATACCTTGCACTATACCTGACAGTGTCTGACCTTAGGACACACCTGCCTGTAAACCTGCATACACACATACAGATGGGACCTAAAAAAGCTAAGTATACGGAACTATCGTAGATAAAGTGCTTTAAACTGTGCTGCCCTAAGTCTAAAAAAAATGCCAAGCTGGAGCCACACACTTCAGTACAACTCTTGTAAACTGTACAATACTGAGGCCCTTGAACCTCTGTTGAGCACCTGTATTAACATTTTGTGCCACTTTACACTTCTGTTGCAATTTTTTTTTAAATTCTATTACCTTTATCTGACCCCAACAGTTTATAAAGACCTTGTATATTGTTTTGTTTTTTTAACAAATGCTAATCATTTTACTGCCTTAAATGTTCAGTATTACTGCTGTAATGAGTTATAGTGGTACAGTAGTTTGATGTAATAGATCTATAATGCTATAGATTATAAATGCAGCTTCAAGGCCAGAAATACTAACAATTCAAGAAATATTAACAACTTTTATTTTTAATGCACAGTTAAATTAAATACTGAATGTTGTTGTACTTAAGTTTAGGTAACTTTTTACATGCAGGAATGTTAAATGAATATAAGACTTGTGACATTTCATACCACAAACTATTTGCCCTTACTTTTTGAAATATTTACTCACAAATGGACATACTTTTTAAAATTAATTACATAATCACAAATTATTATAAGGTTTACCTTTGTGATTTTACAGCTGTGTCCAAGAAATGAACCCAGGAGGGTAGCTGACAGTTGAAAGAGTGAAATTTGTCAATGGAGACAACTGTCAGTTTGAAATATTTTTTGTCACTGATGGAAAACAATGTAATGAAGACACTGTTTATAATTTACCTCTTCTTTAAGACTTATCTGTGAGAGTCAACATATTGGGATTCTTGACTGTGCTTGACTATTATGTACTGTGTGTCAGCCCTGTCCATCTATCAATTATGGCTGCAAGTGTAACTTTACTTAGTGGTATTGTTTTTGTACGCCTATGTCACATTTACTTAAACTCACTAAACATTGTTACATCCAACTCCCCAACTAAGATTGTAACACTGAGTACGGCTGTCGTCCTCACTATACTCAGAAATCCAAAGTACCAAAGCTGACTCATATTAATGGCCTCTTTGTCCGGTTTAGCTTTGATCTGCTCTTCCTTTGGCAAGAAGAGACATATCTGAGAGTAGATGTGGTGCTTTGGCAAACAAGCCATCCTACTTAAATCCTCCCTTTTTTAGAATAAAAGTGTGTCTATTAATGGTAAGTATTACACTAATGCATGACTGTGCTCTGTGCAGGGATCATATAGTTGGCAGAACAAGCCTTGGCTGTATATCAGTGCATCCAGGACAGGGACAAAAGTTGCTAAACTAAGAATAGCGCAGTCATTTTTTATTGTAGTACATCAGTGGCTTAATATAATTTGTTGAGACACTGAGCCAGATAATAATGAAAGAATCTTGGTTGGATCATTTTCCAGATTTTATATTTTTTGGGTAGTGATTGTACGTTTTAAGACTCTTAGATTTAAGAAATAAGTTGTCAAAACTTAAAAGCAAACCCATTTTATTCTGAGTTTGAAGTCTCTCTTGAAAATGATTCTCTGGCCCAGATTCCCTGCTAATGTTTACCCCCACGTACCCATCTCTAGACTGAGCAGGCTAGGCCTCAAGCTCAATTCAGTTGCTGCAGCTGTGTTATGAACAGGAATAAGGACAGAAACGCCTGCAGAGTCAAAGTGTCTGTGCATCAGCCTCACAGCTACATAACCAAAGAGAAATATTGCAAACTTGTACCATGAGAACTGATGTAGTAACTAACTTCCCCCCTCCCTGATGAATCGGCACCCTTGTCATGCTCACAAAGCTGGACTGTCAGCGGGCTTTCACACTGATATTGTTAGTATGCAGACCATTCGACCGAGCCTATAGACATGGAAATGAAGTGGGGAGAGAGAGGGAAAAGAAAAGAGAGAGAGATGGAGTAGGCTGTGTTGGCATGGCTTGGCCTCCGTCCAACACACACACTCACACTCTCACACTAATACACAATCTCAAATACACAAGCATGGCCGGGGAATGGTCCAGGGTTTATCCAGATGGGATATTACTCAGATGTACAGCTTTATTCAAGGGGCTCATCGGCTCTGACAACACTGTCAGGTCAACCAAAGGCCACCACCAGCCTGTGCTTAGAAAACAACCTCTGCAGTGTAATCACACATTCCAACAAATGAAAGGTTTTCTTGGGGTAAATGGGGGATTTTCCCTCACTGTTATTCATGGGTCCAAAAAGTTTCATCCTACCTGAAAGGACCTGAAAGGGACCACTGACTCTTGTTCCTCTACATTTAAAACCAAGCACAGACCAGAGGCCCAAGCATATCCTGAAGAGATGAAATCCGATTATTTGTTAAGTCCCGCCCCCCTCAAAGAGATCAGTCCTTTTCTTATATAGCTTCTGTTCTTGCATACAACATACCACTTAACAATAATAATATTGGCAGAGTATAAAATAGGGATGTCTGATAGTTTCTAAAATTGTAGCCACATCAGAAGCCTGATTTTACAAAGCAAAACATTTTTTTGTATTCTAGCATGTAATTATTGACTTTTGAGTTTAATGTTTAAAGCTAGCTTACCAAGTTTTGTTAGCTGGCCAACTTGTTATAAAATAAGAGTCCTATAAACAGGTCTGAAATATGGGATTTGTGAAAACACCCATGAATTTATGCTAGAATACTGAGCAGCAGTTAGCTAGTAGCATTGCTTACTAACTAATTAGCTTTGTGTCACATTGTAGAGTTTGGGAAAATCAGGGATAATCTTACATTCATGTTTTGTTTCATTCTGACATCCCCTGTTTGGATGTTGAGCGACCAGAACTCTTACTTGAACGTTTAAAAAGCCAAAGGTATGAGTTTAATGCTTTATTGTCAGTATTTCTGAACTGTTTGTTTTACATTAAACATTGTCAACTTTGGGGACAATACCAAATAATATAATGTAATCTACAGTAGTTACTGAAGTGTCTCCACATAAAGACAGCTCCCCTAACACTGCTCTAAACGCTGGTGGTGGAACCCCAAACTGTCTCCAACTCTGTGGATTAACACTAGACTATGGGTATCTAAAGTGCCAAATTACGGAACTTGTAATCCCACAAACTAAGTAATTTGTCCATAAAATCCTGCTAGGTTTTGAAACGGTGCAGATTGCTTAATTGCTCTTGGATTTTTTGTTTTAGAAGAGATAATAAAAAAAGGCATGGGACTGCCCAACATAACGGTTAGAGTGAATACAACATGGGCACTGGGCAATGCCCTAAGTCCATGGATCAGTTCCCTTGTTGTCCAATTGATTCCTTTTCATCCATCAGCACCAGGTCAATCTATTTCCCCAGGTTCCCTATTTCTCTTCATTCTAAGTCAAAAGCCTTTAACTAATTATCAAAATAAGAAAGTTAACCCTCCGTCAAAACTGTTGGGATATTAAGTCTTGCTACATTCTTATTGGAACCACTTTAACATATGGAAAAACACAACAGATTATGGTGTCTTTAAGCCCAATAGAAACAACCGCATACAAAGAATAACACTGGTGATAAAAATAGACTCTATTCCATTCCAGCATAAACCATCAGCTTCACAGTTTGGACCTGGTTTAGGCCCATTCCAGTCTTATTGGATTTTTCAGTGTCAGGCCTGCAGAAAAGCCTCAACCATTCAGTCCAAAAATATAAAACAGAATGATCATACTTACAGGACCTCAATTTAACTCTTTGGTGACACACTTAATACGTAAAGCTCTGTGCTAAAAACCTTTCCCCATATACTCTGATTGTGTTCTCTTAACCCAGATCTAATCTGGCATAATAGCGATTCTGAAAACAGGTCTCAGCCTCCATTTAAACAGACTATTTTGAGAAACATCTTCAAAGTAAAAGAGCTGATCCCACAGGGGAGAAACAGACCAATTACATAACAAGACTGAAATACCATTAAGGCAACTTGTTCATCGACTTTCTCGCTGCTGGTCTCTCTCCTCTGCTGGAGTGTGACCTTTGACAGAGGCACATACTCCAGCTTTCCCCAGTCTGGAGCCAAGCGCTCAAAGTCAGAGCAGAGTGTTGGTTTTGGCCGCTGCTTAAACAAGAAAGAACTGGATGTTGGGGGGTGTCAAACAGGGAGACCGGCAGACAACCCAACCTACCGACAGACAGAGAGATAGATGGACGAAAAGTAGGCTGAGGCCACTTTGGTGCTGACTGTTTTTCAGGGTTTGTTTATCTATGATCCAGAGCGAGAAGACTCAATTATGTAACTGCAGAGAACAGACAGCAGGCTGCCCCGTTTAGGAATAATAATAACAATACAGAAAAAGAAAGGCCAGTCAGGGAAACAGCTGTGCTTGCAGATTCTTCCTATGACTCATGTTTACCCAACTAATTTCAGAATTCAGAATTTTATAACCGATAATAATCAATAATCATCTCCAAAACAGACCACCATACTTTGCTTTTCTGCTTGAATAACTTTGACCTCTTCATAAAATCAATAATTTGATTGAGTTGTAAGGAACTATTTTTTTTTTCAATCAACTGCGACGAGAAGCTTATCCCTGAAGCTCCATTGATTGATCTTTTCAAAGTGGATTTACACTGTGAATTGATTTTTCCCCCACCCAGAGAATCTTGTCACTGGAAGTTGATCAATAATCATCAGTCAGTAAGTGAAGGAAACAGGAAATACCACACATTTCTAAAAGCAATCACCCCTTTGAGTTGTTTTATCCATAGTCCCAAGACTTAAGAAAATCACTCAGATGCTATTGTTAAGAAATAGACTTTATATGGATAGAGTGAACAGGAACTACATTATTATTAACTCACCAATCTCAGCGCTGCAGAATAGCTGTTGTGGGTGAGCTGGGTTGCAGCTACATCCCTCCACAACTTCCTCCATGCCTGCACCAAGCAAAAGGAGCACCCAGAGCCCCAGACACGCACTCTGCTCCTGGGACATGGCCATGATGACTCTGGCAGCCTCTGACTCTCGCTCCACCACTCGATAAACACTCGGCAACCTCTTCTGATCCTGTTAAGATCCGCAGGAATACAAATCAGGCCAGCAGTCAGCGAAAAGGGATGGACAAGAGAGTAGAGGTGGAGTAGTGAGATGAGCTCTGCTGAGCTGAAAGGCAGCTGTGGATAGAAATGGTTTCATAAGTTTAGTCTGAATTCACGAAGAGCAAATGACTAGAATTGGAGGGAAGCTGCTGCCGCTGCTGCCCTCTCTCTCTCTCTTTCTCTCTCTCTCTCTCTCTCTCTCTCTCTCTCTCTCTCTCTCTCTCTCTATCTCTCTATCCCTCTCTCCCTCTCTGAGGACAACACACAGAGAGAAACTTACAATAGTTGGATCCCCTCTCACTCTGGTCTTGAATGCTGAGAAGGTCGCACACAGGGAGCCTCTTATGTACTCAACAATTTAGGGACAGCCTCCTCAAAGGCTGAAAAAAAATACCATCCTTTGCCTCTTCTTGTGCCCTCTTTTGATGTCCTCCCTCCTCTCCCATTGGCTGCTGTTAGTGTATTCATGCAGTTAGTCATCACATTATGACTGATCAAAGTACCCACCCACGCACTACTTTTAAAATCATTTGGTGCAAGTTTTTTTTTTTGACAAATTCAGGATGTTATTAGTGCTTTTCAGATGCAGCTTGTGTGATTATGTGTTAACACCTGAGTCATAAATGCAAAAGATGAATTTCAAAATGACTGATGAGAAGTTTTGCAGGGTGTTCATGGGAAAATAACATTTGACAAATTTTGCATAAAAATCATTAGAATGCATTTTGGTTAAAAAATTCGTCCAAAGAATAACGTCCAAGTAGAAACTGTATTTTTCTTATTTATCACCAAACCCAGCAGTTCTCATCAGCTTCTGAATGTTTCTTGGTGTCTTTCAGCTCATTCTTTGGTTTCTGCCCAAATTTTAATGTTCACTCTCACCGCATTGACAAGAAGCAGCTACAGCTTTTGATACACTCACTGTACACAACCTGCACAGAACCAAATTGCTATTTAAAAAAGTTAGCATCTAGGTGGCTCACATAGTGAACTCTTTAGAGCAGAGGTTCCCAAAGTGTGGGTCGGTACCCCCTGGGGCGTTGCGAGACACAAATGGGGGGTCGTGAGATGTCTTCCAGAATGTTTTTTGTAAATTATCTAAAAATAGTATATTTTACCCATTATAGTAAAAAATATCGACAAGAATAGTAGCTAACCTTGAAATAAAACCTTGAAAATAGAAAATGTAATGAGTTTTCTGGCATTCTTTTTGCCAGATGACTCCTAAGTTTTGGGTTAGTGAATAATTGATTACCAAAAGCATCAGTAGCAGCAGGTTAATTCATCATAACAGCACAGGAAACACAGCCATATGCTCATATAGGTAGGCTAATTTTCTGCAGACCAGCTAAATGAAGCCACATTTAATCACTTTGAGGGACAGTGGGGGTCCCGTGTCTTTGGCACCTATACTTTGGGGGTCACAGGCTGAAATGTTTGGGAACCCCTGCTTTAGAGCATAAAGGCCTAGATATCTCCTCCGAGAGAACACAAATGAGGAGTAAAAATTGGAACAACACGTTGGCTGACTAGAGCTGTGATGTCAAATTCAGGCTTAGGCTACTCTCGGCCGGATGTGCTAATCGAACTATAGGTGAAAAACATTTGACACAGGGGTGTAATGGTACACAAAAAATATTGTAACTTAAAGAACTTTTGCATATTTTGTCTAAAGTGCAGCATGGTTTGTATGCCTGCTCAGAGTTCTTTATATATATATATTTATATATATATGTATAAGGGAAACAATAAAAAATTGTTTAAAACAAAAAATAGCCCCAGGTCAATAAGCCACATAAAGGGTAAATATCTGGTCCAAAATAGTTGTGTAATTAATAAAAAACAATGCTGAAATTGTACCTTGTCATTGGTGCAGTATACAGGTGCTCCTTTGGTACACAAACCTTTGCACACAAAGTCACATTCAGGAACACCAATGGGGCGAGGTTGTCTCTCTTTTCATCCACTCTGTGGTTTTAAATTATTGTCATAACATGTGAATAAACACATGAAAAACTTAATCATAGTTTAGATTGCAATTTTAAATTGCTAAGTTTGGTTTCTTACCCATTAAATACCAACTCACTGCTCTCATCAATAGTTCAGCTCAGACTGGCTCTCTTTACTTTGACTTTCATTTAAGTGACAGCCGGTTGCAGTAAAGGAGGAGGGCTTAGGTAATTGATTGAGCACAGTGAAAGTAAACTTCATCTTATTGGCTATATGCTAAGCTTGTCACAAAACATTTACTTTCTCTTCATTTAACTGGTTTTAACATTTACAACATTCAACCTGAATGTATTTATTTTAAATGCACTGTGTGAATATCTGCATATTAATGTAGATTTATTTTTCTGATTTTATTGCTCTGAGCTAAATGTGCAGTTTATAGTGTTGCTTTCAAGGGGTTAGAATAATGAGTTAATGCAATAAAACATGGAGAGATGCTTCTAAGTAGATGTGATAATTCCACCTCTTTTTCATGCCAGCCTGTTACAGGCTTATTACAAATGCAAATTTGTGAATGTTTGCAAATGCCCCTAATGGGAATATTATTTTTAATGTCAAGGAAATTTGTGTTGATATGTTGATATAATGGTTGTAGTTTTTATGCATTGTTCACCAGTATTCATTTGTTCATTTTCTCTCCCTTTTCAGATTACGACACCCAGTTTCCCTGTAGTTGTGAAGATTGGACACGCCCACTCTGGAATGGGAAAGGTATGTTGTGTCTTCTCTCTAATATTCAAAAGAAAAATGATCCACTTAGATTTCAACTTCTAAAATGAACTAACATTCCAGCAATTTAAGCAGTATTTGAAGCAGCATATGCAAAACTCTTGGGGGATTGATAGGTAGTTGGCAAAGTCAAGCAAGCTTTTACCTATCCTTCCAGTCTTTACGCAAAGCTAACAGCTAAGTACATTCTGGCTCAGTTTTAAACTAACATATAGACATGAAGTGTCAACCTCCTCATTAATCTCCGCAAGGAAAAAAAACCCTCACAATTGCAGTTTAAAAAAACAGTGACGTTTTGGAGCAAATCTTCAAGTTAATATGACAACTATTATGCTACAATAGAAAAAGTTCATGATCTGTGCAGGCGTTTGCAAAATAAGTTGCTGAGCTGTGTTTGAATGTTGAAACGTGTTATCCCATTGTAGGTCAAAGTGGACAACGTGAGTGACTTCCAGGATATTGCAAGTGTGGTGGCCATCACTCAGACCTACTGCACTACAGAGCCATTTGTAGACGCCAAGTATGACATCCGGGTCCAGAAAATCGGCACTGACTACAAAGCATACATGTAACTGTTCTTGTTTATTTGTTGATTCCTGGCAAAAGACCATTTGATGTTTGTCATCCTCACTCTTTCTTCACCTTGTTACCTCTCTTAAGCTAAACGATCAATGAAAGCAGGCCATAAAAAATATTTTATTAAAAGAGCATAAGCAAATTTCTCAATTTTCTAATATACAGCTTTTTCAACAGTGAATCATTTTATTAATGGTAATGCTATCACAAGGCCAAACATGTCATATTTACAGCACACTAATCTTGGACTATTTGTACGCCAATACATTTATAGCAAATCAACATATACCAGTTATTGGAGTGGTAAATTGAGAAAAAAGAATGAATCAGACAGGTTGTACTATCAAGTCTTTGTCCTTCATCCTAGTCCTGAGTAAACCTGAAAGTGAGCATTCGCCAAAAAACAAAGGACAACAACCCTTCAGCAACAAGACTGTCTAAATCCCACATGAAGGTTGGTGTCTCCTGTAATTTAACGCAAAATTTCCTCTTCTTTTCCAGGCGAACATCCATCTCTGGTAACTGGAAGAGCAACACCGGATCTGCCATGTTGGAACAAGTAGCCATGACTGACAAGTGAGCACCGCTTCCACATTAGTGACGCTCAGGCTGCCCTGGTGTCACACATGTCGTCCCAGCGTTATGTCAGTGTTAGACACATTGTAGTTACTCAGCAGAATCATTCAACTGAACTAAATTCACATGGGTAAACACAGATGTTTGAGTCTGTTGGTGATTTTAGTGAACACACAGTGAATGTAATCTAATTTTGTTTTACTGGTTTCAGATTACAGAAGATTTTTGTAAACAAATTACATTTTCCCAATAAGAAGCACTGCTCACAGCTTAAATATGAGTTGATTGAAAGTCTGGACACCTTTTGTTCAAGACAATATTTTGACCTTTCAAAGCAAGAAAAGCACAGGTGTAATTATTAACATTAACAATGCATGACTCACTGATATGGCTTACAGTGACAGCACACAGACGTCCAATAGAGGGGTACAGATAAGGTGAAAAATTTGCTATGAAAGTACCAGTCACAGGATAGGATACAGGAAAATTAAGGGGCATTGTGGGAATTGTAATTGCAGCATCCGTGTGGAGCACCAATAAAAGAAAGCTCACAATTGATGCTTAGCCTGCATTATCTAAATGCAACCTTTCTCTGCAATGAACACAAGCACATAATGAAGTTTATTCAACAAAGTTGTCTCTACAGTTAATAATCAACCTTACAGCTACTTTTCCCAAACAGAAAGACAAAGGAGCTTTAATAAGCTGCTGGTGTATCAACACAAGGAAGCTACAGAACTTGTAATAATTCAGGAACTTATTCAGGAAGTCATTCAGGCTACGCCCAACCTAGCCTAGGGATGGAGACGCTCTGATAAATGCCCTGTAGAGCATCATTCAGGCTTTCATACTGTGTTGAAGTGCTTCATATGTCATTATTTGTTTGTTTATTAAAGTGTAAGAAAAAAACCTTTCCTCACCTTCCTGCAAGATGGTTTTTAAGCAGGAGAGTTTCCATTCTCCAGTTGTTTTCATACAAAAATGTTGAAAACTTGTAACTCTTCTTGACCCACCGGAAGTGCTGACTTTAAAACTGTTCTTTCAGCGTGCAGACTGTGACTCTTTGTAGGCTCAATCCATCTCCTCTCTGTGACAGGTATAAGCTGTGGGTCGATGCCTGCTCGGAGATCTTTGGAGGGCTGGATATTTGTGCTGTCAAAGCCATCTGTGGCAAGGATGGTAATGACTACATAACTGAGGTGAGATGGAAACATAAAACTCAAAATAGATCCTGAGATCAACTAAATATATGACATAATGCCTTCAAGGCAGGTCAAACAACACAACAGCAACTCATATTTAGAGGTGCTACATTATTACTGAAAAACAGTGTTTATTGACTACTGAAAACTCCAACCGTGCTGACATCAGCCTGTGGGAGTTGTGCTTCATGAGGGTACTAATAAGGTCTGGGTCTTAAATTTAGCCTGTCTGGCCTAATTCACACAGCTGGGGCCTGGGATTGTCTGGCTGGGAATAAACTGACTGAACTTAACCTTAATACACATTATGAGTTTGATACATAACATCTGGTGGTATTTCAGAAGCAAGTAAAGCAATGCTCTATGGCATACCAGTGTCTTTGCTTATTCACTTTTTTCTATCTATGTGCCAGTTGATGTATCGTGTCAGAATGTGTTTGTGCCTGATTGGTGGATCTTTAGCTTTGACTAACTTAAACCCTGTTTTTCTGCACATTTGATGAAAGTTTGAGAGTTTTTTGTCTTAAAGGCAGGACCACAGTGTTTGTGAGCAACATTTAAATGTTGGAATGGGCCATGTTGAAATAGTACTTTACCTAAAAGACTTATGGTTTAGATAATCAATGGGTGGACTCAACCGCATTTCCCATTAAGCGACGCAGTGGGGCTGGAGACAAACCAAGGTCTCACTGGGTGAAGGGTGGGGTACACTCTGGACCGGCACCATCGTAGGGCCAACTCGTAGACACAAACAACCATTCACACACACACTCACACCTACGGACAATTTCGAGTAGCCAATTAACCTAAGAAGCACGTTTTTGGACTGTGGAGGGAAGCCAGAGAGCTCGAAGAGAACCCATGCATGCACAGGAAGAACATGCAAACTCCACAAAGAAAGTCTCTTGCCCAGCCAGGGGTTCGAGCCAGGAATCTTCTTGGTGCGAGGCTAACAATTGCACCATTAGGCATCCAGTCTAATTGAGTCTCAGAACATAAAGTTGCTCAACTCTGTTCCCATTATTACTAGCAAAAAAGGCAATTTTCAAATCCAAATGGGAGGTAACAGAATATGATGATGGAAAGATTGCAAACATTGCACTTTTCATAGGGGTAGCTGATATGAAACTTAAGTTCTGGCCTGTGGCATTGAAAAGGCAGGTCTCAAATGCAAACATGGAAAACCAGCTTGTAGAGTTTAGAGCTGAAAAGAAAGGCTATAGGTGGACCACCAGTCTCATTGCCCAAGGTTGTAGCATGGAGCTGAAGTGAGTGTTCTATAGCGAGGAGGTGACCTGGGGCAGTAAAGAAACAGGAAAATCTTTTCAGGGGGGCATGACTGTGGAGGCAGGGGAAAACAAAGAAAAAACAGGCTTTTGATGAGGAAACACCTAGTTCGAAAAAGAGACAGGCTTTTGTAAGACGTGAAAAGCCTCAAACAATAAGATTCTTACTCAGACTGTGAGAGAGGATTGTTCTTGTATGAAGGGCCTCAGGCAAGGAAACAGGTCAAAGCTCAAATAGTGAGGCTGGCTCAGAATCAGGCAGACAGACCATGAACTTCACAAAGAGAAGAAGAGTTCAGACCCAGACAGACAGGTAAAGAACTGAATTGCATCCAGATTCAGCAGAGTCTGGTTCAGGCTGGGAAGAGGAGACTGATTTAGGCTGAGATGGAGATACATTGTAGACTTCAAATTAAGAGATCAATTGAGGTTGAGACAAAAATGAAGAAACAGACTCTCATACAGGAACAGGGACTTAAAGAGTGGAGCGTTGGACTTAGTAGATTAATACATGGATTTATGACCATAGAGATTCAGTAGTGCTGACAGGCCAGGTAGATGAGTGCGAGGAAGTGAGATGACTACAGAGCTGCCCCTGGGACCAATGCAAATACACTTTCACCCAGGTTTCCTGAGTTGATATCAACCCAAAAGCATGGAAAAACTACGCATGATCCTTTCCTGAGACTCAGGTTGGCTCTCTTAGATTTAAGCCTGCAAGTAGATAGGGGTTTCTTAGGTCACCAATTGAAGGTTCACCAGTTCAACCTGGCTACACCAGTCTATATTAAGTCTCCTTGGGCTAAATACTCAACCCTATTCCAACCATGGCCTCCTCCATCAGTGTGTGAATATGTGTGTGAATGGGGTGAAAGTGGCAGGTAAGGGAAGAACTTTAAGTGGTTGGAAGTAAAAAGGCTGTATACAGCAATCCAGGAGGCCTTTTGAAAGGCAAGCAGAAAACTATCCAGGGGCTAAAACGCCACCAGACTAGAAGGCCACAAAGCAAGTAAAAGGCCAGGCTACAGGATGTAAGCAATAAGCCAGTCAAGGAAAGCTCTGAAGGTAACCAGGCAGGGCTCAAAAGAAACCTGAGAAACATTTGGAAAAACTAATTGGGCCACAGGATTGAGCTGTTGAGTGGCCAACATTTCTGCCAGCTTGAGGGGGCAACTTGAAGAGCCGGGGTTTGTAGGACACAAGCTTGAGTGGTCTGGAGAGAGCTGCTTCTCCTGGGATGCATTTTGGCTTTAAGTACACAGTCACTCAATGGTATAGGTTGACACAGCCCCATCAATTGCTGAGGAAGCTGGGTCAACTGAGGTGATTTTTGTCAAAATTCTGGTGGCTGGGAATGAGGTGCACGACTTAAATGTAAACAGATACACTGCTGCTGAGGGCGAGAGACTGGTTGCTGTCTTGCAGTTGGTGATGAGCTATCAGAGCATCAAACCAGTCAAACAAACTCTGTGTTTCTGAGGCAGGAGAGCCAGTGGTTAAACAAGTTCAAAACAAACAGAATACTTAGCAGGAAAGTACTGTATAACTTGAAAGGTGGGGCAACTTGCCAACACAGATGACTTGGCAGAAACAGGTGGTATTTAACTGAGGTTATATAGGGTAAACAGGAAACACGGGTTGCTCAGATAACTGGTAGCAGCACATGGGGTGAGGCATGATGAAGTTTGGACAACTGTGATTGCTCAAGGCGGGTAGAGAGTGTGAGACTGTATAGGGAAATGATGAAGGAGCCACAATGACACCAACACCCAATCATTGTGGTGTCCAAAAATGATGATGATACTTTGAAACTGCCAGACTGTCAAAATGAAAGGGTCTGTTTGGGTTAAGGAGGTTTAGAAACAGAAGGGGGGAAACTTATAAGCTATGTCTAACCATGAGCAGTTTTCAACAGTTCAGTGTTTTTGTTTTTGCAGTGTCACAGTAAAAGTGTGATGTTGATATCCATTTAAATGGTTGTAAATTGCTACTTTTACATGTATTTAGCATTTCGGTTACTGGAACTGAAGATGAATACAACAATTTACACAGAAAAAGTTCATTTACTGTGTGTCTGATTGTTGAGTGTGTGTACGAGTGTTTGAGAGTTGACCAATTTTCCCCCTGTTCTTAGCAATTTATCGTAATTTATATTTCACTATTTTGCCCTCACGTGTTTAGAGGGAAACGCAAAATAGTTCAAAATGGCACCAAATTACATGCACCATAAAGGATTTCCAAACATTGACAATAATACACATAAAATAAGGGATAATTCATGGTGTATGGGTAGCAATTCTGATGGGGTGAGACTGGATGGTAGGACTATCATGGCTTTGGATTCTAATCTGCCTTCTAGCAGCACAATAGAATGCCTTTATTGTCATTGCAACAAGTACAACGAAATTGAAAGGTGCAGTCCTCATTAGGTGCCAAAAACAATGCATCTAACGACGGAGCAACCAGCTGCAGCATCCATGCGCGCAGCCATCTTTGATCAAGAAATTTCAACAAGAATATATAGAAAAGAAATGTTCATCAAAGATGACAGCTTGGCCATAATTCTCCTGTCAGCCTCCACCTCCACAGGGTCCAGGACTGAACTAAGTGGTGATAAGTGATGAGGGGGTTGGGGGGAAGGGGGTGAGCTAGGATCCCAGTGTGTCAGTGTGCCAGTTCCCCCGGCAGTCTAGGCCTATAGCAGCATGACAAAAGCTGGTCCAAGCCTGATCCAGCTCTAACTATAAGCTTTGTCAAAAAGGAAAGTTTTAAGCCTACTCTTAAAAGTGGAGAGGGTGTCTGCCTCCCGGACCCTGACTGGTAGATGATTCCAAAGGAGAGGGGCCTGATAACTGAAGGTTCTACCTCCCATACTACTTTTAGAGATTTTAGGTACAACTAGCAAGCCTGCATGTTGGGAGCGTAGAGTTCTAGAGGGGTAATAGGGCACTATGAGCTCTTTAAGATGCGCGGGTGCCTGATTTTTAAGGGCTTTTAAGGGCTTTGTAGGTTAAAAGAAGGATTTTAAATTCTACTAGCACTGGAGAAATGTGCTCCCTCTTCTTAGTTCTAGTCAATACTCGAGCTGCGGCGTTTTGAACTAGCTGAAGAATCTTTAGAGACTTATTGGGGCAGCCTGATAAGAGGGAGTTACAGTAATCTAACCTGGAGGTAACAAATGCATGGACTAGTTTTTCTGCGTCGCTCTGAGATAGGAAGTGTCTAATTTTAGAAATATTGCGCAAGTGAAAATAGGCTGACCTTGAGATTTACTGAATTTGGGAGTTGAAGGATAATCTTGATCAAATAGGACTCTTAGATTCTTAGCCGAGGTGCTGGATGCCAGACTAATGCCGTCTAAGGTACTTATATTATTAGAAAAAGTCTCTCTGAGGTGCTTGGGGCCAATAACAATCACTTCAGTTTTTCCTGAGTTTAGCAGTAAGAAATTTCTGGTCATCCAGGTCTTTATGTCTTTTAGACAAGCTACTAATTTAGATAACTGATTGGTTTCTTCTAGCTTCACTGATAGATAGAGCTGAGTGTCATCAGCATAACAATGAAAATTAATAGAGTGCTTCCTCATGATGTTACCTAGAGGAAGCATATATAAGGTGAAAAGAATTGGTCCTAGCACTGATCCTTGTGGAACTCCCTGACTAACCCTGGTCTGCACTGAGGACTTTTCATTAACGTGAACAAATTGAGATCGATCTGTTAAGTACGATTTAAACCAAGCTAACGCAGTTCCTGTAATGCCAATTAGTTGCTCTAATCTCTGTAGCAGGATTTGATGGTCAATCGTATCGAATGCAGCGCTAAGATCTAATAAAACAAGTACGGAAAGAAGACCACTGTCTGAGGCCATTAGTAGATCATTGGTTACTTTTAACAGTGCAGTCTCTGTGCTATGGTGGGCTCTAAACCCCGACTGAAAGTCCTCAAACAAACTGTTGCTCTTAAGAAAGTCCCAGAGCTGAACTGACACCACTTTCTCCAGGATTTTAGAGATAAAAGGGGAGGTTAGATATCAGTCTATAGTTAGATAAGGAGCCTGAATCAAGAGTGGGCTTTTTAAGGAGAGGTTTAATTACAGCTACTTTAAATGATTGAGGTACATAGCCTGTCAGTAAAGACATATTAATCATACTTAGTGAAGAACTGCTAACTAGTGGAATTACTTCTTTTAGCAGCTTAGTTGGGATTGGGTCTAAAAGACAGGTCGATGGTTTAGCTGAAGAAACTGTTGAAACCAGTTCAGGAAGGTCAATGGGTGAAAAACAGTCTAGGTATACATCTGGCTTTAACGCCGTTTCAATGATCCCGCTGTTGGTAAAGGGTCCTACACTAGTTAAAGGTAAGAGGTTACTAATTTGATCTCTAATCTTTAAGATTTTATCATTAAAGAAGCTCATAAAGTCATCGCTGCTGAGGGCTAAAGGAATACATGGCTCAGTGGAACTATGACTGTCTGTCAGCCTGGCTACAGTGCTGAAGAGGAACCTAGGGTTGTTTTTATTCTCTTCTATTAGAGAGGAGTAATAGGCAGGTCGAGCATGCTGCAGGGCCTTCCTATATTTATTAAGACTATCCTTCCAAAGTGAGCAGGTTTCAGTTGTTTTATTGGAGCGCCATAATCTTTCTAGTTTTCTAGAGTTTTGTTTGAGTTCACGGGTTTGAGCATTATTCCACGGAGCTAGCCTCTGTCGTCTAATAGTCTTCTGTTTAAGAGGAGCGATTAGGTCTAGGGTAACCTGCAGAGAACCTGTAGTATCATCTACAAACTGATCTAGCTGAGAGGAACTGGAGCTAGTATACAAGCTTTGAGCTAAGGTTGGACGAAATACTGAGTTTAACGCAGCAGGGATAGCCTCTTTGAACTTAGCTATGGCACTATCAGACAAATTCCTGGTTATTACGTTTTTATTACCTTGAGTAGAACCTACTAGGAGGAAATCAAACGTTACTAAACAGTGATCTGATAAAAGCGGATTTTGTGGGAAGACTAATAAGTCCTCAATTTCAAGACCATAAGCCAGAACAAGATCGAGGGTGTGATTGAAACAGTGAGTAGGTTTGTTAACAACCTGTGAGAAGCCAATTGAGTCCAGCGGGGACATAAACGCAATGCTAAGGCTGTCATTATCAACGTCTACATGAATATTAAAGTCACCTACAATGACTATTTATCTGAGCTGAGGACTAAATTAGATAAAAACTCTGAAAATTCAGTTAAAAATTCAGAGTACGGGCCAGGAGGGCGGTAAATTATAACGAATAAGATTGGTCGCACTGTTTTAGAAACTGGATTGGGAAAGCTGAGAACTAGGCCTTCAAAGGAGCAACAGCCCAGTTTGGGTCTAGGGTTAATCTGAAAACTAGAATTGAAAATAGCTGCCACTCCACCACCTCGGCCAGTTACTCAAGGGTTTCGAGCATTAAGGTGACTAGGAGGAGTGGCTTCATTTAAACTAAGGTATTCATTCTCACCCAGCCAGGTTTCAGTTAGTGAGAATATATCAAAGAGATTATCTGATATAATCTCGTTTATTAAAACAGCTTTAGCAGACAGTGATCTAACATTCAGTAAACCACATTTAATTTTAATGTTATTCTGTTCAGCTGCATTCGAGGTTCTAATTTTAATCAGATTGTTTTGATTTACTCCTTTGATGTTTGGATTGTTTAACAAGAAGGGTCTCAGTCGGGGGACAGACACAGTCTCTATATGATATAAACAGTGGCTGGGTGACGGCCCCAAAGGCTATGAGCTATGAGCTAATGGCTACGCTAAGCTACGAGCTAGGCTACGAGTACACAAATCACCACTAAAGAGCTTTACTGGTCAAATAAAAGAGAGAGGGGGTGCTTGGTTAGGACTAACTTACGGCAGTGGAAGGGTAAGAAAATGTGAATTACAAGAAACAGACATCCATCATAGTTTTCCAATCTTGAATTTGTTATCCAGAACGGACCTAAAATCACTTTTACAATTAAAAATAAATCACACCTTATCTAAAGCTTTGTCTGTGCTCTTCTTTGTCCAGGTTGTGGGTTCATCTATGCAGTTGATTGGTGATCACCAGACGGAGGATCGCCAGCTCATCTCAGATGTGGTGCTTGCTAAGATGAACCAGGCACTGTCTGCCCGGTCATCTAGTATTTCCCGCTCACCTGCTCGCTCCCCTCAAGGCCAGAGGGCGACTACTGTACAGCCTCAACAGGTAGAGGCTGCATGACATAAAATACATATTTCATGAAACTGAACTGTTTGTAACGGATGATCTCAAATAAGATGTAACAATTACTTAACATTGCTGTAATTCTACTTGTAACTTAAGTTGTGAGTCTAAATATCAGCAGAGAAATCACTTCACTGTAACCTTTCACAGTTGACTTGAGTTTTTTGTTTAACTCTCTTTCCTTCTCTCTCTCTCTTTTGTTTTTCTGTCTGTCTTTCTCTCACCCCCTCACTCTCTCTCAGAGTGCTGCCCTGAAGGAAGGAGTGGCAGATCCAAACAGGACCTCGGGCCAGCGTCCTCAACCTCAAGGTTGTCCAAACACTTCTCTCCATTGTAATACAAGTGCTGCCATCATAGGGCCAAAACATGTCTAGAGAAGCCAAAAAATCAGTCTTGGGGCAGTTTCTCAGAAATCTCTGGAGAATTTTTGTTAAAGAAGGATAAGGTGCAACAACGTTTCTGTCAAAAAATTACCCCCCATCAAGGAAAAAGACTCTTTGAAACAGTTGTCGTTTGTCAGTTGACAAGGATGATTTGCATTTGAAAAACAGGGGAATGAACTCAAGAACTAAGATATACACAGCTCAGCTAATCATAAGCTCTCAGTGTGCTGGTAGGGTGATTTTGTTTCACCAGTGTATTTCACAGGTATCATGGCTACATATGGTTTTAACAAAGGTCATTACTGTAGTACTCTTGGTCCAAGAAAAGTCTTTCTCAGTCTTGTCCCTGATAAAAGTATGACTCTTTCATCACATTAACATGCGGAATGTACAGTAAAGTGCATTTACATTTCCTGTTAAGTTTAACTGTCAGCGAAGTCGTCTTCGTGCTCAGGAGGTGTTCAAACTAAACGTGCCTACTTCAAGCAGTGTTAAAACAATGCTGATTAAAAAAGGCATTATTTTTGAGATTGTTATGTGTGTGTATGTGTGGGTTTGCATGTTTGTTTATAGTCTTAAATTATTTTCTTATTATTTTTGCATGGATGTGAAAAATTGTGGTACATGTGTCATGTGTTAAATGTTGTTGTTTGAGGGAGGCCATCACATTCAACTTTTAAAGATTTGAAAGAGTTTCACAAGTGCCCACCATGTTGAGGTGTTTTGAAGTCCAAACATGACCAATTTTGCCTCTTCAAGACGAAAGCACTGTTACTTCTGATCGGACAATGGCAGAAATGAGCCTATTTGTAGATGGATGATCTGTGTATTTTGTATGCATTTTTAAAGGTTAAGTAAGATCATTTCTAAAATGTATGGTTCATGATCACTCTACAAGTTTAAATCAGTTACGTACTGTTGAACTGTTCCTCTCTTTATCTCCTGTACCTTTTAAAAGTGAAAATAAGTATTCTATAATAAAGAAATAAGCTCTGTTTAGTGATTTTTCAACAGTCAGAGCAACAAAGCCCCATTTATAAGACCTGCCTGTTTGTGAATAACTGCTTGGGGTTGTGTTTTGTTGTGAATTAACTGTAATTGTTCTGTGTTGAAATACCTGAGACAAGACAAAGGGGCTTTATACGGTACACAATACATGTTTTCTTGGCAATTATTTAACTTGAATACGTGATTCTTGGAAAGTTTTGATAAAAAGAAGCTTCTTTTTCTTTTTCTGCATGACTGTTTGTTATTTGCTTGGATCTGACCACTGAAGAAAAAAAAAAACGTAGTTGTGTTTGATTAAAAAAGTAGATTTAGTTTTGCACAAGCATGGGTAAAAAGCTTTACCAGACTTGTGTGGCTTAAATGTCATGTCAGATGATGCTGTCACCCAAACTGATCTGATAGCATCTGATGAATTATTTGGTATGCATGCACATTTAATTAAAATGATTGAGTAATTTAAGGTTAGTATCCAAGCAAATCTTTATATATCACCTCGTACAATTTTTGTTCCTACAAATGTTTTTTTCTTTGGTTTTTATGTGCTGTGAGTCCCAAGCAACCTTTTGGATGCTTTATGACAAACTGATAAAACGTAAGACTCGTGGCAATTTAGCTGCCTTACAGTAATGAGGATGTCTGGGATGAATTTCCATAGGGGGTTTGTGATGGTCATATGAAAGGTACCATGAGGGTATCATGTACAAAAACAAATCATCAAAAGGAAAACAAATTCAATTCTATTGTTTACAGTGACCATGTATAGCTAAACACTGCCCACTGTCTGTGAATACACTTTTTCAGAGGGAATCTTAACATTTAATTTGAATACCCAACTGTAATCCAGTATCATTGAAAGTAAATGATCTACCACTGGAAACTCATCCCTGCCAAGTCACTTTATTTTGTGCTGCATGGGTTACATGACTGCCTTTGATGACTGAGTTGTTTTATGCCCGTATTCTTTTCATGTCTTTGTTCTTTACTTTATTTCTACCCTATATTTCCTTTCCTCTCATTGTCTTGATTTATGGTCACATGAGCTGTGGTGCATTAGAGAAACTACCTCTTAGCATGAAAAGCTAGTAATCTCACCAACTGTTAAGCATTGATCTGCTGCCCCCTGCTGGTAACTGCGATGTAAACATTCACAGCCTGCTTTGCCCCCAGTCTGTACTTGAGAGATGGGTTGTTGAATAATACCAAGAGGTTCTTATGTGAATGGGCATGTCAAGCTCATTATCTGTATTATGTTCTGCATTGGTCTTGGTTTAGTGTAACAGGTGCCTCCATTCTAAGTGCTGCACTAAAATGAAAGGTGCTAGATCTGAGATTATGATTTTGTATTCATTTTCTTTAATTACCATTTTGCTTTTTTTGCCTTTCACATCTTTCTATGTTACCAAGCCATGGAGCTAAATCTAAAATTTCTCTTATCTCGATCTTTTTAGGTGCACCACTGAAGTCGCAGAGTGTAGGGCAAGCATCAGAGTCAGCTAAGAGAGCATCTGACCCAGTACCAAAGCCAAGCCAGGCCCAGAAACCTGGTCCAGGTCCAGGTCCAGGTCCAGGTCCAGGTCCAGCTCAGAAACCGGCTCAAGCTCAGAAGCCAGGCCCAGTCCAGAGGACCGGTTCAGTCACAAAGCCTCCAGTGCCGAGGCCTCCTCCTATGACGAGAGCCCCGTCTGTTACAAAGCCACCGCCGGGTTCTGCTTCCACCACAGCCCCAGCCAAAGCCTCGCCAACATCCCCAGCTAAAACATCCCCAGCTAAAACAGCAGCAGCCACAGCAGCTCCAGGCTCTCCCCCAACAAAAGCAGCAGCAGCAGCAGCAGCCTCAGCTGCAGCTCCAGGCTCCCCTGCAGCCCCGGCTCCAGCTCCAGTCTCAGCCTCTCCTCCAATCTCAGCTCCCACCACAGAGCAGCCCAAGCCCCAGCCTCAGGGTTCCCCATCCCCAGCTCCTGGCAAACCAAAAGAGCTGCCCCCCAAACCCACACCACCTGCGAAGCCCATCCCACCCGTGCGCAGAAATTCAAAGCCTCTGCTCCAGCCAAAACCGCAAACCCCACCCCCTCCCAAGGCTTCACCCAAACCCCAGCCAGCTGCCCAAGCCCCAGCAACCACCCAGGCCTCAGATACTGCCTCAGCCCCTACCCCAACACAGGTTCAGTCCCCAGCCAAAGCCAGCCAGTCCCCGCCAAGTGTCCAGTCCCCAGCTAAGCCTCAGCCTCAGGCTGAGCCTCCCTCACCTTCCCAAAACCCAGAGCCAGTCTCGGGTGAAGCAGCTGCGGCCCCTGAAGAGGGTGACGCCCCTGTTGAAGACCAACCAACCAAGACCCATCCTCTGCTGAAGTAAGAGCTGAATTATCAACAGATAGTTGATAATGTAAAGACATGCATTTCAACAGGCTGTCACCAAATTAAATATCAAATCAATAATTTTTGTTTTGTCTATTCTTAATGTCATAAATGTAATTGGATTTTAATCAATACTAATTGTGTTTTTTTAAATGTGTTTAAGTGTGTCAGTGCAGATCTCAAACTGGTGAAAGTATTAGCTGTTGGTATAACACTCTGTTTTTACCCCCCTCATTAATTCATCATCCATTAAAACACACTAGATTGTAGTTGTAAGGAGATATACATTATTTAAAGTGTTGTTGTGTATTCAACTAGTGAAGCAACCATATAAGTGTGTAGTCATAAAAAAGATCATCAATCAAAATTAAATATTACATATTGCAGTTTAGTTATACATTTAATAATTCATTAATATGAAATATGTTTTCATTGGTAGTCAGAATACATTAGTAAGCACTAAAGAATGTCTTTATATTTGCTTATAACTACATTATAATTTTCCAAAATCAATTAAATATGTTTTCACACATTAACATAATAAATATGGGGATTAAAGTGTAATGTAAATATATGGAATGTTTTGAAAGGTCAATATATATTGTGTTTGTGAAATATCGGCCCACTCACACATTTCCCTGTTTGTCTTCCTTACTCTTCCCTCTAATTTAATTTATTAATATTCTTATATTCCCTTTCCCTTGCCCTTATTCCTTCCTGCCAACCATCCTTCATTCCCGCTCCTCCTCTCTTTTTTTCCCCCTCTTCCCTTCTTAGTAAATCCCAGTCCTTGACCAATGCCTTCAACGCCTTCAGCGACTCCTCTTTCTTCCGTGGCGTGTCAAGCTCCGGTGGTGAGGGCGGCGGCGTCCAAGAAGAGGCTAAGGCTGAGACCATTCGCAATCTCCGAAAGTCCTTCGCCAGCCTCTTCTCTGACTAGACAGCCGAACCGTAGTTGGCCCCTTAATGATTCTGGCCGACTTTTACTACTGGCCAGTGATGACTTGACATAAATGTGAACCAGTCTGAGATTAAACTTTGTGTGTTAATTGTGCTGTATTCCCCACCGTCCCTGTCCCTCTGTCCTCCCTTTTCAGCTTCTCTGTGTGAGTAACAGTGAGGCCTGCTGGGTGGGATGTTCAGTGAATGATTTTGTGCCAGATTTGGACTGAAGGAGTTACGTCATTGATAAAGCCTAGAAGAGAATAGGATTATGTAATGTTTATTTTTCCCAGAGCACATTATGAGGAACACTTTCAGAAATACAAAAAGTAAAATATTTAAGACTTCAGATGGAATGTACATACAGTATATAAATATGAATATAGATATATGTATACACACAGTATATAAATAGAAGATTATAGAGCTGTGAAGGGAGATAAGCCAATATGACAATAAGAAATCCAGCAGCACTTTTCAATTAACTTTTGACAGTGACATAACTCTTTCATTCAGTGGCTGGATTCATACATTTTAAAAGTAACTTGATATTTGACATTTGATGGTTTCACACCAGTAAGTACATTTTGGTGCAAAGTATGTGAGTGGAGAAAAAACTACTACTTTAATGGTTTGTTTCTGTGTCAATCCAGCCTTTGTGTCTCTGGTCTTTGACTACTAACTACTGGGCCTGTAATTGCTGCCCCCTTTTTTTGTCTACAAACCTTGAAAATCATTGTCGTGTGAGGGAGTTTGAAATATGTGTACGTTCATCCGTGTTCAATTGTTATGCATGGCTCCTTCAAGTGGCTCGGTTTGACTTTTGGAGCAGACGGAAGCTCTATCAGTGTTGAGTTTCCCCTACGTTGCCTCTCTCTCTCTAGATGTTGTAGCCTTATTGTGAACATGTTTTCAATTCGCAGCTACATTAGTTAGCTGTGCAGACCTGGGTCGATTACACCTCGAAATTCATTCGTTTACCTCAAGCGCTGAAATTAAACCATCGACATTGAGGACTTGATTGATTGCAGTTGTTATGTTTTTGGACTATTGGGATTAGACTCGATGCACAACACTGAACAAATCAATCCTACTGGGTAAATGAATGCATTTCAAAGAGTAAAAACACTCATGTCTGTAGCTGTGACTGGTGATCTCTTATTTCACCTCTGTGTAGATTTATCAACAGTATTGTAATTTGTTGATTATTCTCATGAAAAGACATTGAGACAGTAGTGCAATAACACCTCGACATGACTGTTGAGCGCTGTCACCCTACTATTAAAATATAAATATGATCATACATACAGGATCTGTGTATCTGTTAAATACCTTATTCTTACATTCCCTTTAAGGTTCCTTTCAATAGCGACTTTCAAGGTTGCTTTTAAGTGCAGTAAGAAGATGGGTTTCAGATTGACACAGCATTATTACACTGCTGGTTTATGTGCTCAATCCTGTTTGTAATGTGGGACTGAAGTTGAGGCAGCCTGGAATGATCTCAGTCACTTGGCTGGTCATTCTCTGTTGAGTTGCTGCATTCATATGAATATGATATAAAAAAGAATCTCAACGCTTGACAACCGCATATCAACCTGTCTGCTTATCCATTGTGAATTAAAACATATTGTATTTGTATGTATGTAAGTGTTATCTCAGGAGTTTATTTTTTGTAACATATTGATTGACTGATTTATTTTTTTGAGGCTCCATATTTATGGTACAGTATATATTGTTTGTTTTGTATTGTGTTTTTATTTGTAACGCAATACTGCTTTGCATGATCTGGTGACTGAAATGTTTGTTTTTTTCTGTACAGATAAAAGTTAATAAAGATGTGGTTCCATCATTCCACTAATTCACTAAGAAAGTCTCATGTTGCCTGCTCATGTTTTAAGGACAAAGGAAGCTTTGATCAATCACGACAATTTTAGAACAGCTTTATCAGTTTATTGATCACCTCTCAGTGAAAAGTGAAAGTCTCAATTGAAGATGATATCTAGCTGCACCATGGGAAATGTAGGATGAGAGTGCTACTTTCTTGTATGGCCTACAATAATAGTTGTGGTCAGTCTTTAACAAACAAGTTTTCACAACACCCTCAATTAAATGGAAGATTTATACCAAAATGGCAGACTAGTATGTTTAAACAGTGAGAGAAACCATCATTAATTACCTTGCTTAAAAAGGGGCTGATAAATTCACAGTAGGTTGCAAGAATCCATAAAAACCTCATCTGACGATTTTAACAGAAATCCTATGACAATGAATCACCCATGCTTGATCTCTGATGAACACAGGTAACAAAGAGAAACAAGCAGCCTTGTTTTAGGTTGTTTTTTTCTGTGTTCTTGATTTAAGATACATCAGCAGGGCAGAGACAAGTGATTTTGTGCTCCACATGTTTTTTTCTGTTTGAGCTGGCCTAACATATTAGAAGTGAATTTCATTGAAATTTTAAATAAAGGAGGTCGCCAGTAGGCCTAGTGGTTCAAACATACACCGCAAAAACAGAGGCTATAGTTCCTGGCTATAGTCGCTGGTTCGACTCCAGCCACGACCTTTGCTGCATATCCTTCTTTTTCTTACTAACCATTTCTGACCAAATAACAGCCAATGTAACATGCCAGCTACTCTTCAACTGACCACAAATCAGTCCATCTATTGTTACACCAAACACCCACAAAAGCCAATTCAGACCCTGGATCATTAAGTACAATTAAATCATCTTAACTGTTCAATAATGTCAACAAGTCACTAAACAGAAGTTGCAAGTGTGTCAGACACTCAAATGAGCTGTACAGTCTTGTTCTCCTGACAAAGACGGTTGCAAAACCCACACTAAGCCAGCAGATGGTACTATATACATGTGGATAATTGATCTAAGTGAGCACATTTCACATCTGTCAACATTTGCATTTAGGGAAGTTTAGAGTCCATAGTATGTTGGCAAGCGTTTCAGCAAGCTGTGAAATCTGTTTTTGGAGTTGCTTTTATATTTTTTCTCATACATCAGTGCATATCTGGTGCCACATGCTTTATTGACTGAGACCTTTGGAGCTTGTTTTGACAGTAAGATACATATTTATTACTCTTGAACATATATATCTGTTATCAATATTATCTGATATTTATCATTATTTCAATTGGCAGTAGTTGATAGAGAGGGCTATAAATTAGCATCAGTGGAGATAATAATTGATATTGTGCTGACACTGCCTTTGTCATAACTACAATTCACATCACTTCAACTCACGAGGATAATACAACTACAACATGCACAAGCACAACAGCTTTTTTTTCTTTGAGTAGGCAGACAGTAAAGAGAAAAAAAAAGGAAGGTAATCCTCAAGTCATTTTATAACAACTTCTCTAAAGCACCGTCGTACCAACATAAGTGCAACAAAGACAGAGGAAACTTTACTGTGGGTTCCTGGTCCACAGGACGAGCAGTCAGTGGAAATCTGTGGGAAATCTTCATTACATTGCTCAGGGACATGATCGTGGGCGGTTAACAAATCAAAGCAGGCCTACACTAGCCAAACTGTGTTATTCTTGTTGCTCATGCTAATCTGTTGGGGCCAGACCATGAGCGAGAGTTGGGATGAAAGGATAAACACTAACTACATTGGTTTAACTTTATGATACCTAAATGAAGTTCTTAAATCAAGTATGTTTGAGGTTTCAGGGGGAACTGAGCATTTTTGGATGATATTCTGGTGTCATGTATCAACCCTAGAAGCTGACTAGAGGATCAATTTCAACTTCTTGCTCCCTTCCTAGGCCTCAAAAATGGCACATCAGTTCCACTCTATAATAATTATGGTTTCATTACAGTGTAGGAGTGTTGTAAAGATACAAAAGCACTTTGGTGAGGAAAATTTTCAGACGCAAGAGCTCTTGTCACAAGAGACCACACTGTACAAACAATCAAAAGATATTGCTTCGTTCTGTTTGTGGCAGCACGACTCTCCGGGGCACCATTTTTTTGGTCCTGCACAAGAATTTGTACATGGGGAGGATTTTTTTTTGCATAAGAGAGCGAGAAAATGTGGGTGTATGTAAGTCTGTAAATACTGCCAAGTGTGTCAGCTGTCTTTATTCACAGTATCGATTTATAATAGATCAAAGTGAGCTGAAACAAGCTGACTGCTGCACAGTTAAAGTAAGTGCACTTACATTTGGCTACATTTTCATGTATGATTGTTATGTTTTGTTTCTTAACAAATAAGATGAAAAAATTCAACAACAACAACTTTGCACTGATTTCTAAAGAGCATCGCTGTTAACTAATATTTCACCTTTTCTAAATTTTCTTTGCCTGAAGAAATACTATAGTTCAAAAAGGGAAGTCTCAAGTTTCTGCGAAGAATCAGTGTATCAATGTGTTCATTGCAAGTTAAATGACACATTCACTTCTGGAAAGCAGAACCAGGGCCATAGCAATGTACGTGATTTGGTTGTCTGTCTTGGTGGGACCATGGAGACTGGTGTGTTTCTATTGGCTAACATTATTTGGTGCCATTTCATTAAATTGAACTGTCACACCAAATAGCTTTTTTATTGACATCTTGTATTTGAAAAAGGAAGAAAACTTCAGCATATCATCAAACTACATATTTTATTTCCTTGATTAAGAGACCCCAAGCAAGGGAAATGACCAACTCTACTTTCATTTGACTGGTTAACTGAATATTGGAGTCTTTTTGTATCCATAGAGTTGTATGACTGGGGATCAGACCGGAGGTCAGTGTCTGGTCAAGTGACCAAAACAGGAACATTATTTCTTCATGGACTGAACTTCTTTTGTGTGGAAAATGTTTCTTAACTGGTCTGCTCTGTCTCCTGATGTGAGTCTACTGGAAGTTTAACCCCAAATCTTACCAGACCTGTATTTTTGTCAGATAAATCTGTCAGCATGACTCATGTGATATCACATCTCAGTTTAAACGACTTTCCTGTATCATCTCTAATGAACACAGGAAAGGTGACACGATAGGGTCAAATGTGAAGCAATTATATCCCTGATTTTACAAAAACATTTTCTAATCTCAAGTAAATGAAAATATTACAATAAAATATCTAGCATAGTATTATAGCTAGGTGTGATTTCAGGATATGTGTGTTACTGCTGGTTTCTGAGCTGCAGTAAGAATAATTAGCATGTTGATTTCAGTGTCTTGTTATGAGTGAAAAAAAGAGGGAGATCTAATTTAGGAGTAGGTTGTGGTCTTCAAGCCTTCAGCTGTAGTCATTCACACCTGAAAGCAAGCTTCTTTGTCAATTTATACGCGATGTTTTTATTTATTTCAGACCTACTAAGCCAATAACATAATTATTGAAGCATTAATAATTGTCCTAAGCAAAAAAAAGTGTTGGCAATTCTGTAACAACCTCAAGATTTGTTATAAACTCCCTAATTGCAAAGTAACATCAGTTTGCTTTTGGCAAGTAGGGTAAAATGGCTGAGATACTATGGAGATGTTCATTAGATAGCATAGCCAAAACTAAGCTAACTGAGAGCATATTAGCCTACTGGAAATAGTGGACACAGCTACCTTAGTTTCTTATACATTACAGCAAATACTGCAGATAAACAAATAAACAAATATGGCAGAACAATTAATGTTGTATTTTTTATAAAAGAAGTAAACAGAAGATAAAATTTGCAGAAATCTGGTAAAACTGCAATAGCCTTTTTTTTCAGGACTTAAAAACATTAAAAGCCTAGTATGTGAAGGTCTCTGTGTTCTAGTATGCAGATTTTGTGTAGCTTAAGACTGAAACGAGAAAGCTTAAAAGCTTTCCTCGCTCAACTTTTTCCACTTTTTCCACTTTTTCTTAGCTTATCGAAATGCTGATGTTTGTGTCCAGCTAGATTTTTCCTAACCATAACTAGAATTATACTTTAACCAGGGCCGGCCCGCGGCATAGGTAGTATAGGCAAATGCTAGGGGCTCCGGCCGTCCAGAGGGGGCGCCCCTTGAATATAATAGGAAAAATAATATTATTTTATCTGATATAATATGGGGTTAAATTGCGGTGTGATGCCAGTATACATTTAAAATATTGTGATTCACTTTTGTTTAAAAAAAATAAAAAATGGTTTGCAAAGCAGTTTTTGAAGTCTTCAAGTGTTCACGATTTACTTGTTTTTTTGTTAGATAGAAAATGTAGGCTAGGCTTAAATAAGCATTTTGCTTCTGCCTTTTCAGTCATTACTTAATATATGACTGTTGATTTGTTGAAAGTGCCTACTGTGAAAATTATTGTTATATAATGACTGAATAAATTCTACTACTATTACATTATGTATTTTATAATTGTATATATTTTTTCCTGCTAATTATCAGTGTTGAAAGAACATTTTATTTGTGCTCTTTGAGTGGTAATTTTCCTTTTAAAAAGAAGAAAACATGTAAAACATAAAGCTGTATGTCAGTTGTCTTTAAGTGTATATGTGATGTGATTGTTGGTGGAGTTGGTTACAATACACCAGTTGAAGTCTTATAGGGCACCAAGTCAGGGCCGGCTCTGACTTTAACTAATTAAAGATTAATACACAAAATGATACATTTAAACTAGATTATTATTAAATGTGCCTCGTGTCTCAAACGACTTATATATCGCCTCCAAAAAGAGTTATGGCAACGTTTTTAACTTTGGGTATGGCTGCAGGGTAATTTGATGCCTCTGCTCTGCGTGTGTCCTCAGGTTCCCGGGCGGCTGTTGAGAGGAGGGAGGAGAGAGAGGCAGGCAGACACCGACCACAGCAGCTCAGCAACACCCGCAGCATGACCAGAAACCTCCACTGCGAAAGGACCTGACCGCTTTGACACAGAAGGCGCTCCTGTTGACTGTTGTTCCAAGCTGACAAGACATACATTTCACAGCCGAGGAGGACGACTCAACTTCAGAAAGAAAGTGGTCTCCGACTGTGAGCTTCACAACATTGATCAGGTCAGTCACCTCCGCTCGGCTCAGTGTGCCTGTCATAGTCGTTACTGCTTGATGGATGAAACGCGCATTTAAAGCCCCCTTCAAGACTATTTTTACGCGTCAATATTGAGTCTGTTTTTCAAATAGTATATTTATTTTAGTGATATCAAATAACCCCGCTTGTTTTCTGAAGAATTCCAACACTGTGAGAATTTTAACTTGTTGAAGCACACTAAGTTGGATTCATTTTCCTCCTTCTCCTGATCTTCGATAGACCAGTATGACTGCCAAGTGTTATATCTCATTGAGGTGACTACCAGTGGCGTGTGGATGGGGGGAGGCGATGGTGAAGGTGGGGGTGGGGGGTGCGGTCACAGGACTGACAACTGGCACACTGTCAGGTGTTGGTCCACAGTATGTCTGCAGGGCAACAGTGTGAGTTTGACATGCAAACACCAGGCAGAGATTTTAACCATCAAAGTGGTCACAACTGCTCAGGTGAGTAAAAGAGACCCATTGCTTGTCACAACATCAGGGTTTATTATGCTGTCCAATGTCTGAAGGGTTTAGAGTTGTGTGAATCCTTATATGTTGAAAAAAAAAAAGTGAAAAAAAAAATAATTATTAGATATTTTTACATATTAATCTTGTGTCTTTATCTTCAGTATCACGAGTGAAATGTGCAGATATTGCACAACAGTCTAGCAGCTCTGTGTTGTTGCATTGACTTGTTGCTACTCTTGGTTGTGACTCAGCAAATATGTGGACACAAGAAACATATGCGGTTATGTAGAGGCTGATAGGATCTGGCTAATATTAAATTAAGATTAAACACTTGAATGTGAAAAGAATGCACATCAAATTTCTATCCTGGGACGTCTTTCCTCATTGGTTTGTATGATCATCACCATCATGTCAAACATGTGATATCACAGGAGATTTCAGATGAATCATTTACCTGTTTTAAGCCTAGTGTTTTTTAAATATTCAAAGCATGTAGGCTCTCAAATTTGCTTTAGATATATTACGTTTATGTGGCAAAATTCAGTAAAGTTTACTTGACATTTTTGCCATCATACCCATGCAGGTGTTGCTACTCTTCAGGTTTTTTAATAGCAGTCAAATTAAGTTGTGTCTTCCTTCTAGGTAGCCATTAGCATCCACTGATTTGCTGCTGGTGTGTAAAGATACTATTGTATTGCGACCATAAACGAGCCCTTACAATTCTATCTACCTTGACAATACTAAAACTAAATGCAACTGTAGCAATGCAGCTGAAATTTGATGTAGTCTGTCTCTATCATACAACTTTAAAAGCTCATTCAAATTCGTACTGTGATTAATGACCTATTTAAAGTCAAATCTAGTTCATTGTGAGATTTGGAAAATAGCTCCAAGATGCTGCCAATAATTGAGCTGTGCAAAACATGCTAAACAAATTGTTGCAATGCATTTTAGTCTCTTTAAACTCATTTATGATACAGGTGGTGTTAATCAACCGTAAAAACATGCAGAATTAGCCATGAGTAAGAAGTCCTAAAAAGCCAAATGGACAGTTATGAGTGCAAAATGTTAATTCTTAACATGATTCTAAATTATGAGTGAAAGAGGACATTACACATTCATTTTTCAGCATGATATCATGGGTTTTAAGTTTATTAAAGGTTAAAATGTTACCACCAATTTAACATGGCTATTTTTATTTTGGAGAACCCATGATAACATTTACTTGTGGTTCAAAAATTAACCCTATTTGAGGAAGAGAGATTATGAAAGGGCATTTTCTGATGAATATATTCATCTGGATACACGTCATTATACCCCTTTCACATGTCCTCATAACTATTTCAACACACATTTGAAATGAATGCAGCATTGGGCATAATGTTGTCATCATTTGTTCCACGCATTCATGTTTTGGCAGCTATTAAAGTTCTGTTTCTTTTCTGTACAGGATGTAGAAGATTTTTTTTGGCACACATTTTTTTTAAGCAAGGATTGGCACACTATTTGAGCTAAGCTTTTAGTTATTCCACATTGAATATAATAAGCCCCAAACATTAAAGCTGTCCCCCCCAAAAATGATGCAGGTTAATCTCCAGCTCACTATGTCAATATTTTTTCTAACATTTAGCCGCATTCATAAGTCATTGCCATCTCAGTCTTTAATCAAACCGTCAGCTATTAAATACATGTAATATTCCAGTAAGTTCAGTTATTTTGTACAATTATTTTCAAAGGATTGCTGTCCCAATTTAATTTTTTACGCTCTTGGTCAGATTGGAAAATTTAAAAAGGAATATAAAAATTTAAATTTCCCTCATTAACCCCTATCTCTTCCCAGTTAAGAGTCATTGTTTTTACATTTCACTTTTTATGTTATATTATTATATTAACCTAAGTTTTTTTGACCCCAACACTTCATGCTATATTATTAAGTGTAACTAGCCCACTGAAGCAGTTGACCAGTTCCTACCTGATGTTTACAGACTGCACTTATTTTGGATTGTAAGCTACGTTGATGATGGTTGTTTTTATTTGTGAGATACCAAAATGTGTTCTCTCAAAAATGAGTTAGGTGTTTTCTTTGTTGAAGTTATTTTTGGGTCTTTATTAGAGCAGACAGCTGAAGAGAGAAAGGAGCTGTTGAGTAGAAGAATTAGGGATGACATGATGCAAAGGGCCAAAGCAGAGAGCAACCAAGACTGCAGTCTCTGTAAATGTGGGTGCACTTTAATTGCAAAGCTCAACCAGCACCCCAGGGTTGGATGTCTTTTCAGTTTAGAGAAGCTTCTTCACAGGGAGTTAGCACCTGAACACAAATGTTGTCATCACTTACTATCACAGACTTCTCAAGGTACCACCACAGCAAGTCCCTGAGGTGTAGATCCCTGTTTTCTTATATTACTCCCTGATTCCCTGTCTTTTGGTCAATTGCTCTTCTGTCTCTATATTTCCCTACAAGGGAAATCATTTCGTACACACTACCCCTAGTATTTACCACCATGGAGTCTTACTTCCGTCGCCAAGCTTCTATATTCATGTGTGGGCTGGCATCAGTAACTTATCTTTAACACTTTTGAGTCAGACAACAGATGAAAATTCTCCTCAGCTTCGACCTCAAAAATGCTTGGGGGAGATAAAGCTTGATAGTACTACACTACTTGATCACCAAAAGAGCAAAGTAACTGAAAAGTTGTTGAATTTAGAAAACAGTGATGCTCCCAACTTGCTGCTGAGAAATGTAGCCAAACTAGAAACACCTCTACTGTTTGCAGCACTACTGCTCAAGAGTAGATTAGAAGTATATCTGGAGAAAATCTCAAGAAACTTAAATCTGTGCATGATTTGCTTTACTATGCCTGACTGATTGTGTTGATCTAGCATCAGCCAGTGAATTGTTGCTTATCACGTAATATAATTCCTTAAGAGGCTTGTGTGTATAGTATATGTTTGTGTGTATATGTGAATGACTTGAACAAATGTGAACTTCGCTCTGTTGTCGTAAATGGAAGGAGTGTCTCAAGATACCAGGCTATGTTTATGTTGTCCTAACACAGCCTGAGAGTGATGTTTAACTTTCTGTGGACAACATACTCACTCACAAAGCTTGTTTGAGTCGGTGGTGTGTGTGTTGTAAAAGCAAAATTTAGTTTTTAATGGCTCCTCCACACCAGGAATTCTCTCATCTCAGTAGTCATTTAAAATACTTGAAGCAACAGTTTCCTGTCCTCTGTGCAGTTGCTTGCAGCAGCTTAAAAAGTTGTGTGTTAACATAATTACTGCATGAAAGGAAGGAAGATGCACTCGTTCGCATTTGTTTTTGTGTAAATAAGCAGATAAAAAACAGAGTGACACACTCTTGCTCAGCCCACAGATTGTAAACTACTTAAGCCTCTACACCTCCGACATCCTCCGACATCATCCAACTACACATGACATTTAGACAATACATTGTAATTGTTCACCTTAATAACATTCATTTTAAATTAGGTGCCATTATTGACTTAAATATCACCATCTGCTTATTCTTTACTGCAATAGATTTCTTTTGACATCGAAAAAGTTGACACACTAGCAGATTGTTAGCTGATATTAAAAACAAATTAATCAGATCAACTTTTGTGCCTCTGTGGAATGATATTCTTGATTCTTCCTGAGAATCTTACAAAGTGTATTCCTTAACTGTCATTATTTTGTGATTAATCATGAGCTGGAATTAGTAAAGAAAAGCATATGCGGCCGGATGTTTTAAGTGTTCACATTTTGGCAGTGTTGTATGGGTGTGAAAGTCATTGGTGCAAGATGGATTTGAGCAAAGTTGTTGTTTGCCTTAACATGCGAGAAATGCTTTCCGTGACAAAAACACAAAAATGAGTTTAATTCAGATGCTGAATATGCTGAATGTATTTAAATTTTTTCAGTTCACCTCCATGTTCTCAAGCGGAACATTTTTTCTGAATTAAAACGCCTGTATCCGCATCACCTGTTCACCTTTTTCCCTCCGTCTAAACAATGATGGATATTGTGGAAGGAAAATTCTTATTATAACAGTTTGAGAAGTGAGTCATGTTTAAGGTAAAGTTAAACCAAGTTATCAGTTTTCACCTCCTACACTTATAAATCAATGAAGTCTATGTCTTGATGGAAAAACAACACAGATCAGTGCACGCTGCAAACATTCAATCAAAAGTTATTATATTGGGGGAAAAAGGCTTACATTTTCGACAATCCAGACTGAACTTTATCAGAACTGACGTGTTCTCCTGCTTAAGACAGGTTTGGGTGCTCTGTAAGAGCAATGTAAAGAGGTTGTTTTTAAGTTTCTCCCTTTATCAAAAAGGAAATTACATCAGCAGAAGCGAGTTTTTATTTATTCTCCTTTAGCCCTTTGTTCATCCAATATAACATTCTAATGGTAGAGTTACTCTTTAACTCATTAACTCTTTTCATTGAAAAAGGTCTAATATGTCTAATCTAGACCCCAAACCACACATAATTTTCAGTATAGACTCAAAAATGCATACAAATGTTTGCAACCGCACCAAGATCAAAGCTACGGAGAGGTGTCTTCAACTGGTTATGAAACAGAAAGAAATTAATACTGATGGCTCTCTATGATCTACAAAATCAAACGCGATCATCAGTAACAAGATCGGCAATTTCTGAATTGTAAGTTTTAATGTCTTAAGATGCTACGAGGGGGTAGGTGTCAGGCTGGATGACTGACAGCACGCCGCAGAAACAACCGTTTGTTTTGTTTGTTTTTTTTTACAGAAAATGCTACCTTGTCATGTGCAGCATAAGATCTTGAAAGTGATTAGATGTACATCTTTGCCATTGGCAGCAACACAATCAACAGAAACTGAGAGTTTCTCACAGCGTTTTTAAGGCACAAAAAGTTGATAAAAGTATCAATCCTTCAATGTTTGTCGTTAATTCTTGTTAAACACAAGGGAAGCACAATTGTATTAATTTTGGCTGTCATACAGTTTATCTTTTCACTCTCAAAGTTAACTCTAAAGATCTGAATTTCCACTAAAAAGTCAGGTGAGGCAAGAAATGTGAGCCACTAGGTAATCAGATAAGGCTTTCACAACTGTTTCAACAGGTACAGTTGTATCATTGCATAAAAATGTTGTGCCAAAAGTCATAAATGCCGGACCAAAATGTGAAACGGAAATAGTCTTATATAGGGCAGCTGTCAGTTGTACGAGCTGAATAACTACATGGTACTCAAGTGTTTCATTAGGGCAAAAAACAACAACTGATGTGTGCGCTCATACACACTGTAGTGTCATAGGGTGTTATAGTGATCCAACCACAAGTGGATATCATTCAAATAAATATAGGTGAGCTTTGCAGAGGCCCTGTTACATTTTAAACTGTTGTTGTGTTTTGGCCTTTCATTTACACAGAAGCAACAGTTTGGTGACTGAAGATGCTTATTTTAGAAAAACGAGTTTCAGAGTGGCCCTTCCGTCGACATCTAAACAAGTGATACACAGATCCTCACAAAGCATTGAAATTAGAGCCCCATTTGTGTATTGAGACATACGACATTCCCAGAAAAATAACCATAGTAGGAGGATAATAACAGCATGGTGGACTACTGAGCTGTGTTTGTGTTGCGGACTATATTGTGTGTATTAACGCTTCTCCAGACAAAGTTAAGGGTTTCCGAGCGTGCATTCGCCAAAGTTTTCTTGTTTGTTTGTACTGACAGCTCTGTTGAAGAACTTTTTTTAGGAGTGACAACCCCCAAATAAAAAAAAAAAGAACCTAATGTGGAAGCGCTAAAATCTGCTGTTCTTCGAGTGTCCACTTGAAGTTGGCCCAAAAACCTTGGAAGCCACATCCATTTTATAAAGCCCATCTTCACTGCTAAATTAAAAATGTTTAAAGCCATGTACCATAAAGTATTTTCATCTGATTAGCTTATTTCTCTACCAACACACACCGTGCAAGTTTTTCATTATAAGGGGCACTTCTGAGTTGACTGACAGGCTGGCACATTGTAAGTGTTAGTGAGGTGACTAAAGGCTTGCCTCAAGTCTGCCTCTTGCCTTTTGCTAGGTCAACCAAATGTTAGGTTGAGTCAGCATTTCCAACATGGGGACAGCCATCATTAGGCTTCAAAACACCACTTCAGAGACCATCGCTGGACGTCCCAGAGACTACATTAATGTTTTATGCGCTTGGTTTGAATGTTTGGTTTAATATAACTAGATGTCATATACACTTGGATTAAGCACTGTCCACTTGTGATTAAAATGCCCAAAATACACTTTAAGAGCAAGTATTAACAGGGTCCTTAAGACACATTTCAGCCAACACAAACTTGATTAAGTGCCAATACACTTTAACATAGATATTATTCAACAGACAGTAGGGATATTTTGTAACCTTTGCCATAATTTCCCTTTTAGAAAGATGTGGGAGCAAACAGCAATTCCTCAGGTCCAAATCTTGCCCCATATGGGAATACAAGACTGACTCAGCCTAAATGTGCCAGAGGTCCTCTGTGAATTTAGTAGATATGGCTTGACACATCATTCAAGTCCTCCCCCTCAATTTAAAATTGGCTAATAACTGGTTACATGCCAGGGGATTATTGAAATAAAGCATGAAGGAAAGTCAATAGCTTTAATTATCTCTGGAAACATTTCTATCTCTGCTTGTAGCATTAAATACATTTCTTTCTTGTCATCAAGGAAACTGTAGTTGCTCTGGCCATTGCTTTTTGTACTTTCTTTCTCAAACGAGTATTATAAAGTATTCTATTACATATTGCAATTCATAATAATGTCTGAAACCATGGGTTCCTGTTTTCATTCCGGTACCATCTTCTCAAACGATTTCAATGCCCATTCACACTGGGTCAACATGTAGAGAAATACAAATCATGGTGAACCTGGATGTTACAGAAGTTCTGCTATACCATGCTGTGCAGTGTCCTACAACTGAAGACATAGAATGAACACTAGCCACTTATTGTTTTACCTGCCTCACGCATAAAAAGCACTGTTGTTGCAGCCACATCCGCTATATGAACAGCGTGCATTGCAACACCTGAAAATTGAAGCCAAAAGAATCAGAGTTCCCCCTACTGACTGGCTACAAAATAGGTCATAAACTCTGCCTCCCCAATATTAACAGATGGAACTGGGTCAAATTTTTATTTGAAATGCACATAATAAATAAAATCTCCAACATGGTTTCTGTCATTATAGTTGATTCTTACCATGGTGATTAATGGCCAAGTGTTGATTTTTCTCATAAAATTTGTCTTAGTTAGTTATTTGATACTAGAAATGGGTTAAAGTTCCAAGATTGTCAACTCCTCTGACAATTGTGACTCATGTGGTACTGTGTTTTCTAGATTAGCAGAGCATAGGAACCAATGGAGATATGTAGTAAATTTCATTGTATATTGGCTGTATATACAGTCAATGGCTTGGATTATATAATAGTACATTTAAGGAGAGGTGATATTGTGCTTTTTTGTATTTCAAAGTAAATTTTAAGTTAAACTGTCGTATGTTAATGCTAAACGTATTTGAGTAATCCCAGGATGACTGCAGTCTGCTCAGATTAGCTTGTTCAAAAAGACACATGAGAGTTAAACAAGAGTGACATGAAACTTGCTTGGTCACCACTTGGCAAGTCTCAATAAAAAACATAATAAACACAACACTTACCAAACGGAAAGCGTCCTGCCCTGTTCTTTGTTGCAGGGGATTTTCTTGTTGTTCCCCATCCAAACCTTCCAGGTCAGATTCGAGGTCCATCACAAATGTTCATATTGATGATATGTTATTTTAAAAAGTGAAACATTGCTACACTCAATGAGGGTGACTTTGTTGCATGGCAACAATGGAGGAGGCTTCTTGGGAGCTGGCCAGAAAGGGAGCTGGGGGGAGGTGAAGAGACTAAAATCTAAAATTAAGTGTTTGAAACAGAATTGTGGGGATAGTAGATTCGGGTATTGAATGGATACAGTTGTAACGTTAAGTTCAAAGTTAAAGGGTGTTCAGATTTATATTATTGCTTGTATCGTTATTAGAGTCATTGTGTATATAGTGAAGAAGATTGAATAAGCTGTACAATACTAAGATGGATGGAGATGCATCATGATTCATTGTGGCATTAAAATGCACAGTAACAGTCAGCGGAAAAGATAAAATATAAACAATGTTTTTTTTTACCAATCCCAAAGTTGACCCAGTCTGACTCTCAAACCCATGAAGCAATCTGAACTGTGAGTTTTGTGATCCACTGCACCCTTACTCATTATGTTATATAGGACAATGCTGGGGGGGGAAATGCTCATTTGTCACACCAACTCTGACGCTAATTTTGCTTATATCAAACCTTTACCTTCCTTTTCACTGACATTTCTAAATCAGTATCTTTTGTGAACACATTTCCGGGACACATATTTACAGCATGTTCTGTTAATGAAAGTCACATCATGTGTTGTTTTGTTATTGTCCAGCCAAACAGCGGTGGGCAGCACACTCCTGTCTTTTCCTCTTCACTTCGAGGAACAGGGCATGACCCTTCCCACGTTGTACCTCTCCCTCTTCTTACCGTGCTGCCCTCCTCTCACACCCCATCTACGCCAGAACACGTTTATCTGTAAATCTTCTGTGCTGTGATTTCCCATACGACTATGGATGAGATCACTCGCATAAGGTGATCTTTAACCTATGTGACATCATCATATGAAAGTCGTATAGGTGGTTTATCTCCACGTCTGTCTTTCTGTGCCATCTTTTTCTCTTACCTTTCTATACCTTGCTCCCTGTGTTTATCACTTCTGACCTCAGCTTTAAAGATGTGTGTGTGCATGTATGTGTGTGTGTGTGTGTGTGTGTGTGTGTGTGTGTGTGTGTGTGTGTGTGTGTGTGTGTGTGTTTGTGTGTGTGTGTGCGTGTATGTGTATATGTGTGTGCGTGTGCGTGCATCGGATGACACAAAGACAGATTTTGTCTTTGCTCTTCTGTCATAAATAGAAGGAGTGCCCTTAACTGTGCTTTGTTTATGCTGTGTACACGTGTTCTAATACACATTGTATGTCCTTCATACAGCATACCATAGTGTATGTGTACGTGTGTGTGCATGCATGCATGCATGTGTGTGAGGCCTTGACAGCATGCACCACTCCTTCCCCTTATCCAGTGAGGAAGCTCTTGAGGCTCAAGAGACTCATCAACCATTAACTCATACTATTTAAAGGAATTAGGGGAAAGTTCATGTCCTTAGATTATTGTTGAAACTGCGGATTCCCACAGAGCATGGAGTGCACACACATATATAGGCTTACAGTACAAGGATACTTATCTGTCTCATGCTCCCTCTGTCTCATTCTATAGGCATGTTGACAATGTACAGTATACCATTGACCATATCTTATTTTTCAATAATTACTGGCAATTCGCACAAAGAAACAGAAAAAAATCAAGACAGTGATAGACTTCTACATACAGATAAGAAAAGGGAGTGAAAGAACCCCCGAAAGGAAAGTAAAGAGAGCCCACATATCACTGAAATTAGCATTTGAAAATTCCTTATATCTAGGTGTTCAAAGAAGTCCAAAAGCCGACATTTCACACACAACCAATACTTTTACACATTTTAACAAACCTCATTCAAATTCTATCAGACACTAGAGAATTCCAGAGAAGTAAAGTAAATTCATGGTTTTGCATATGCAAATAAATTAAGCATAATCAGAATCATATTAGCTTCACTGGCCAAGTGTGTTTACACTTACAAGACTCCGGTTGTCTTCACTCGCTATGTACAAACATAAAACTAATATGTACAAGCACTAAACATTTAAAAACATATATACAGGCCGGCATGAGACAGTAGTGCAGTGGCAAGGAAACAGTGCAGTGTTCACTGTTATGCTCTGCTACTGTTTGAAATTCATCAAATTGATGAGGGTAGAGCCAACATGGGTCATGTGGACAATGCTGCCCGATTTAGACTCTTTCTGACTGGGATGCGAGCAGCAAACAAAACTAATATCAAACTCCTTATGAACGACATCTTATATTTCTATTTATTTATTTATTTATTTCCTTACTTATTTATTTATGTCTGTACCACGTGTTACTTGATTGTATTGTATTTTATTTTACATTCTGTTTTGTTAATTTGAGCTGGGGTTTGAGGGAGTGGGGTGGTGGGAGGACGGTTGTTTGTGTGTGTGTGTGTTTAAAAACAGAAAAAGACTGTTAACTATTACACTGTATTGGTTGTACTGGAATAATCCTGCAAAAACAAAATTAAAAAAATTAAAAAAAAAACTGATGAGGGTAGAAACTGTCTTTAGCTGTGTTTCCACCAAGCGTCTGGTTCAGTTCGGTACTGGACAGTACCGTAGGCAATTATTAGCATTTCCACTATCAGAAGTTGGGAAAGATACCAAAATAATCGATCCATTCTGTCCTGTTTTAGTGTGGGGGGGGGGGGGACTTCTTTTAGGGTACCAGGAGTACCTCACCGACCGTCAAGGATGGAGCTGCACAAATTGAAATCTGTTGGTCAAGAGAGATGTACTGGATTATATCTCTCTGAACATGATGTTATTTGGTCATTTAGTTGATCGTTTCTAATCATATCAGAGAATGTTTACGGGTGTCATAGAGGTGTTTGTGGTTGGTCTTATCAGGAAACAATCTTGTCCTTAAAGTGTCTCAACACCAGTTTCTCTAAGGTTGTCATGCCTATGGACGCAAAGCGACAATCTTGTGGCCATTTTATCCTGTGAAGGAGGATTTCTTGGTGACCATGATGATGGTGGAGCATGATAAGCAGGGGGGGACTTCAAACGGCTCCAGAGATCTGTTTAAGATCTTGTGTGTGTGTGTGTGTGTGTGTGTGTGTGTGTGTGTGTGTGTGTGTGTGTGTGTGTGTGTGTTGGCATGAAATCGTTCAATATGTTTTTTTTAGAGTCCCCCAGAGTGCTTTTCAGTGGAGTTCACTCAGCATGTTGTCTTGTAATACAAGGCCCACCTCACGTCCCAGTCACACCATGATTCTAACTGCAATGTAGATCATACCCTGAAAAACAGTGTCTATGTGTGTGTGTGTGTGTGTGTGTGTGTGTGTGTGTGTGTGTGTGTGTGTGTGTGTGTGTGTGTGTGTGTGTGTACGTGTAAATCTGGTGAGCCAAGCCTTCCCATCACAATGGATTATTATATGATGTGGCAGTGATCAAAAGCTTGGTTCAAAGATTGAAGAGTTAGATTAGCCTCTTTTGTTTTAAAACCGCTGCGTTGTGTGCGCCTTTGATTGCTTAAACATTTGCTTCTTTGTTGTTGTTATTGTTGTTTAGTAAATGAAAGAGGCAGCAACACATGTTGTGAATATGGAGTTAAGTACTTGAATGTGCATGTTTAGTCCACTGATTGATCAAACGTAACCACCCTCGCTACTTGCACCAAACAGTTACAGTAATATTTGTATTACTGTAGGCCTGAAATGCCGGTTTATATGTAGTGTCTTAGCGTCACGGACTGTGGCTCCAGGTAAAGGCTACTGCCATAATGCTATACTGATCTACTACCTAGATGTAAACAATCACAGGTGACTGATAAAATCTCATAGAATGGTGCAGTTTGGCAGTATATTGATCTGTGCCTGTGTGTGAAGTGTTGCAGGTTAAATGAAAGGGCTACTTTTTTATAGTCTACATCATTTGTGTTGTCAAAAGTACCATTACTTGGACATTTTTTTTAAATATCATGTGTTCAAAACAAAACATTCTAGATTAATTTTGCATAATATTGTTTCAAAGGTACTTGATATATGAAAGATGGCCTAGAAGTTCAAAATCCCATTTACAGAGGCTATAGTCCTTGAGGCAGGTACTGTATGTCATACCCCACTCTCTCTATCTAGTTTTCTCCTCTATATCCTGTCCTATCCCTAAATATAATAAAGGCATAAAAGCCAAAATTCAAGTTGGAAAAAAAAAGATTTTTCAAATTTTCTACCAAAGGCAGCAAAGTCAGCAAGCAAGAAACGGAAGAATAAATCTGGAAAAATAGTAGACAAAACATTATCTCCTTATTGCCTCATGGGTGTTTTGTTGTACAGCATAAATAAATGTCTTACATGGGTGCAGGTGAACTCAGCAATGTTGTTGGCCCACCTTTATATGTTATCATGGCAGCAGATGGAGTTTTCACACTTGATGTGAACACCAAAATTTTCATATTTTTTTAGGAACAGAGCCTGCACAGTTTAACACTTCTTCTAATAGTCTTAGCATTGTTGGAATTGGTTATTGTCTCCTGGTACTAAAGTATAGAAGAAAGCCACTGTCAAGCTAATGTGAGACCACTTGACCCTACTTGTCCAACTGTGACAGCTGTGAGTGAATGATTGATAGGTACAGACAAGCTGAGACTCTCTGTCTCTGAGCTGCTCAGTCAGTCTGTCTCCTCTGTCTCATTTATTTGATAATTGCTTCACTCTGAGTATTTTTTTCACTTTCGTTACATAAGACTTGCCTTTTAATTGCAGATCCCGTGTAGTTTCACGTAACGTATGTACAAATGGTAGTGACAGCATAAACTTTCCAGAATCACAGTTAACAAGGAGAAACCACTTCTCTTTAGTTTGACCTGGAAACGTGTGTGAGAGTTGTTAAGCTTCAAAACTATCAGAACACATTTATTGTACAAGAAAAATAACTCAACTTGGTGCTCAATTTGTTCATTTGAAGATTTAGATTTAAAAAGAAAAATGCTCAGTAGATTTAATCAGTACCTGTGACGATAAAAAGAAACGAACAGAGGACTAGCTGTCTTGTATTGTGTTGGTATTGCATGAGGGGGCTGAAGTGGGTGCGTCACCACTGTCACATCGACAATGAGTGACTGAGAGGACGAAGAGAAGTGCAACCAGAGAGGCATGATGAGGTTGCCTGTCAGAGTGAAGCAACAGGAAATCATCTGCATCTGATGTCTACCACTTAACACACACAGAACAAACACACACGCATGCACACAAACCTACACAGGATAGTACCAAGAAACACTACTAAAAATAAAAAAACAAGTATATACTGTAAAAATAGACAGAGATATACAGATGTTAAAAACTTGGGAATGAAAAACCCACATGCACACACACACACACACACACACACACACACACACACACACACACACACATACACACACACACACACACACAAAGACCACATGATGGTTAGCTGTCTGAACTTTTGCTGAGCCCAGACCTTGTCAGAGAATGAAAATGTTTGTAGTTCCCTTTCTATCGGTCATCACTTCCTGAGGAAAAGCATGACCATGGCACACACACACACACACACACACACTCACACAGACACACTCATGCACCAGACTCTTCTCCTGTCACTGTCACTTGTGCTGAACACTCTCTGAGCTGAAGCGGGATGAGCATGGTGAGTGTCCCGTGCTTTGTGTTTTTTTATGCTGCTGTCATTCAATTATTATTTTTTCATAATCAATGCACACAGTATGCATTGCTGTAATATCCCCTTAAAAACAGTCCGCTGTCACATCTGATATGAGGCTAAACTAAATATGAATATTCTTATAATGATGATGTCGTATGGTGAGTGACTTTCTGCTTTATCTTCCAGGAGCAGGCATCAGTGTTGATTACTCTAGATGAATCAGTTTGGTCAAATACACAGTAAGCTTGAGTTAAACTGTTTATTATTTAACATACTTGCTTTGGTTGGCATTTGCCATTTTTATGATATTTGCAGAACCTGTGAGCTTAGAAACCTACAGTTAGTATATTTATTTTTTAGCCAAAAGGGTTCAAATAATAAAAAGAAATTTATCACAAGGTCTTTCTGCAGCGTGATGTTGCTAGAACCACGCAGCAGCCATTTTGATGCAATGTCACGCAGAGAGTTAGGAAGCCGAAATGCTGTTATAATGTTGTACTGCTGTGTTCCAGGTTTTACAAATTATATAAACATAAGGCATCGTAAAAATCTCTCAAATTTAATTGGTTAAAGATCGATTTGCAACTGGAAAGAGAGAGAATAGTGCAAATCACGAGAGAATAGCGCAAATCACCAGGGTTGTACGTAAAGAAACAAAAAGTGTCTTACCTCGTTAGCTATCAGTAGAAAACAGCTAATGTCAGTCATGTCATAGCTAACCTTTAGCATGACACAGTTTAAAAATTAAAGGGGTATGTATCCAGCCAATAGACATTTAGCTAGCTAATGGTAATGTTTGCTAGGATTTGGTTGAATGCCAACGTAGTCAAACCAGATACTCTTGAAAAATTAAAAAGAAAGCCTGGAGATGCTAAGGCCCTGTGTCCATTAAAGCCTTTTTTTTTGCACTGTCAGCGCCTATGTTCTATACAAAACTGGTTTAATTTAGTGTTCAGTGTTCAGTGTTCAGTGTTCAGTGTCTGAAATGTAAAATTTAGCTGATTTTGTCGAATTTGCCATTGCGCAGTGATCTCAGTTGATAATAGTTAAACTTTTGGAGCACTGCAGCGCTCTTCAAGGTCACTTCGCCATCACCGACCAATTAAAATCAAGAAGAACCGATATCAAGATACAAACCACACTATTTTTTTCTGGATACAGTTTTCCAGGCGTAGATTCATGATTTTCATCAATTATTCTTAAATTTTTTGGTAAAATGCGACTGAATGAAAACAAACACAAAGCACAGGGAGCATTCTTAAACAGACTTAGCTGTCACTACTTCTAAGGGAATTGGAAGTGCCATTGGACAACTTTGTGACCCAGCAACACAAGTGCGATTGAGGAGAGCCCTGAAATTGAGATTGTGGACACTAAACGGCGTGAAAACCCAAGGGCCTTATAATCATGAAGTAGTTTTTATATTTTGCGATTCAACATTTGAGATGAGATAAGAAAAAGGAAGGTAAATGAACACTTTAAGACTATTAAATATACAAACATTCAAGCTTTTCATTGTTTTCACTTGTTGCCAGTTTGTAAGAAGTCTTGCCTCCCCCTTAACGTGACCTGTGGTTGACCTGGTGCTGATCAATACTCAAAAAAAACCCAATGAAATAGAAATGAGAGAGTGGTTGTCTGGATGCTGTTTTACTCAGAACTGTGCCATCCCGCTTTGACAAGCTTTTGAAGTTTCATGAGTGAAGTCAGTACTAACAGAAGAAGTGGGTTTTCAGACACTAGTAGACTCTCAGTTCTGCTGAAAAGAGAGTCCAGACCTCTGGCTGACACTTGGTATGCACATTGTTTCCATTACTCTCCTGTTTGATCATTGAGGTGTAGAAAGGGGGAAGGCCCTTTCAGGTAACTCTTCCTGTGGTGTCTTCAAACCACCAAAGTAAAGAAGAAAAGCTTATTTCCTGAAGAGAGAGGCAGGCTGGTAGATCTTTTAGATTTTGTGCTACATGAAGGTTTCACCCCCTGCTGTTTTTTTCTGTTTCCAGACTTAGTTAATGAAATCAGCTAATAACAATTAAAGCACAGATTTGCCACAACATGCTATCTTTCTACTGTATTCCACTGTTAGGCAAAAATCAAGCGCATGTAATATTTTCAAAGAATTTGTGGGGACTGTAAGCAGTCATGCAGGCAGGCATATCTTTGTTTTAGTCACTGACACTGAACCACAAGCTTTTCTTTTTTTACATGAAGAGGTCAGGAAGTCACTTTCTGTTTGCACTATCTCTTTCTGTGTTTGACACATACACATTCATTTACACAACTGTTGTAATGTAGAAAGCTTACTATGCAAAAAGAGGGGAAATAGGTTGTTATTAAGAGAACAGAGAGTGGACTTGTTTAGTGTGAGGCTGAGATAAGTCAGGCATATGTACAAGTCTCCAACAGGAAACTAAGCATGTTAGAGAATAGAAAAAAAGTATGCGCCTTGTTTTTCTTTTTTACCTATAACATCCACATGTCAGTGTTCATGAAAAGCAATCAAGTTAATTTCCAACCAAATGGTTCTTGCATGTCTTCAGACATATGTGGCGTGGTTCTCACCCTCAGACAGAGAGCATAGTTATTATTCAAACAGAGAAGATAAGAGCGTTAATGCCTCTGAATGCAGCAGGGCAGGTTCTGCCTTTTTGTCTCAACATTACTAAATATACCAGACCGGCTTCTGTTTTCACTTCTGTCATTTTCCTTAACTACTCCTCAGCTTGTACATTTCCTTTGCTTGACTGTTAAATGGCATGCTGTGTCGGAGCGTAGGAGGCTTCTACACCCTAGGAAAAAATGATGATGACACTGGATGTTTTCCAGTGTATTCATCAGAAGCATTCAGTCCTTTTTTTTTGCGCAGTAAGTGTTACTTTCTGAGCGTTTTTGTATAAAAAAATATCATAATCTCAGAGCTCATTTGTTAAAGTCAATACATTTTAATAATAAGGCTCCATATTCAGAGGCAGAAAAGGATTTAAGACATTTTTAGGCAATAATCTGACCCCCAGCCTTTTAGTCATTGCGTTCAGCAAAATCATTTTTCTGTTAGGAAATATGAAACATGAGTGTTTCATGAGTTTTGTAACATTGTCCCTGAAGTAAAGATTTCACATATCCTGGTTTGACCTCTTGGTTGACCTCTTGGTTTGACCTCTTTTAGTCTGCTTACAGAATACAAAAGCAGCATCACTCTAGTATCTAGTATTACCATGTCGTCTTTGTACCTTTTGTCTGTCTCTCTGCTCTCAAATAATGTGTTTGTCCATTCAAAGATCCTTACAAGATTCTACTTGAAAAGGTTGCTTGGTGGTTTTTACTGTATGTTTTGGCTCAGACACACGCACACACACAGTATCAGTCCACCTCATGGGTACAGTAGCTTGCCAGACCTGCCTGCCAGTTTGCCGTTAGCCTTTTGTTATTATGTCATTAATGAAGCAATAGATGATAAAAACATACTCCTACATGCTGTACTCTCACCTGGAGGACAAGTTCTGACGTGTGGAAACCTGAGAAGTGGCTGGAGACACCGGCAGAACTGTCATGCACGTGTGCAGACGCACACATGCACATTTGCGAACACAATACACACCGCGAAAACCTCACATCTGTCATCTTTTATATGGTCTGACAGGGTGTTTGCCCACACAGCGCTCACATTTGCAAATGTATTGAATTTAGCAGAAATCGTTCTACAGTATTTCCTTGAAAATTCACAGGAGAGAAGTTACGGTGGAAAGTGGTTTTCACCTTTGATTGCAGCATGGTTTCAGCACCACAGGCTTTTTTTCTCCCTCAGCTGTATTAAAGGGCCTTCTGAGTACAGAACATGAGGTCCTTTTTTCTTTGAGGCCACAAATGTGAAGTTGGGTTTTTGAAATGGTCTCAGGACTCGCTCTCTGTCACATTATCCCTCTCACCCCTCATCTCTATTGCTCGCTCTCCCTCAAGATTTCTGTCTCTGTATGATGACTTGACGCCAAGCCGGACGCAAGTCTTTCCAATGCTGTGTTTATTTTAGTTTTGGATCAGATGGCAACCAGCCAACAAAAGGGAAAAATAACCAGGTTTCTTTGGTTATTAATAGTCAGCATTTTCCCTTACAGCAGCTTCCAGGGGCACAGCCAGCAGACACACACACATATTCACGCACACACTTCTCTTTCTCCCTCCTGTTCTGAAACAATGTCAACGTCTCTGTGAATTTTAAGTAGTTCCCCTGCTAATTATCACTGCCACAGTCCAAGCATGTAAAAAGGAAACAATAACTATTTGAGGGAGGAGGATGTTTGCTCCGGGGGGATGTTTTGCAAAGTAATGTGTAGCCATTTTTATACCTGGTGCTGCTGTGCCATCGGAATATTGCTATTTTAGTTTTGTCCTGTTGCATAATTCCTCGGATTCTTTGGGACTTTCTTTTCCAAATCAGGCCTTCCTTGATTAGAGGAGGTTTATTTTTGGTGTTGGACACAAAAGGTTGTTTGGCACACCAGGTGTTTCAGAGGATGCATCCTTTAATCTATTAGCTATTTATAACTAGTGCTACTCTGAGTCTTCCTTTTCAGAGCTTCTACGATTTCAATCAGGGTCAGAATACAATTCCTCTGATTCAAATAAGAGAAACAAGGCGTGGGAAATTTCAATAATTTTTGTATCAGTGTTAAGAAAGATGCATAAATAAGCCTTTGCATGAAAGTTAAGAATGAACTCGCCCTATTTGAGTGTAACTCTGTTGTTGTTGTTGTTGTTGTTGTCTGCTTTCTTGTGCAGCTCTCAACAAAAGATTTCCATAGTTGATTAACAAGTGAATATGTCAGGCCGTTAATTAAATAGTCATTGTACATTAATGACAATATTCTGAGAGTCAGAGATGGTTTGAGTTACAACGCTAAAAATTATAGTTGCCTGTGTTTTGGATAACAAAGCTGTGATTTTCAGTCTTAAAATATAAACTTTACAAAGCCCAAAAAAAAAGCAGTTCAACTCATAATTTATTTAACTTGGTGTAACCTCATTCCTCACTGCTTTGGCCCTATAGCTAAACTGTCACGTCACTATAGCCGGAATCGTAGTGGCTAACTAGCTGACCAACTAACTTCCCCTCAACCTTACCTATCTAAATTGCTTCACTGCAACTTTGGCTTCTCAAGATTTATTTTTTTGCTGACAACTGTGACTTAATAACCAATAAAAAGCGTACACTTCATGTCTGTGGTACATACATGTACATTAGTGTGACACAGAAGAGATTCACTTCCCTTAGACTCTCTGGAGTACGTCACACACACGTTACATACAAAGGCATCTTCCTCAAAGGAAAACTACTGACAACTCCTGGATCAGGACTGACACTTTTTTTTTACTGACTAACCAACCAATAAAAACCTACATTAACTTCTGTTAAATTTGCTATCTAGCGAAACCAACACACATCTAATTGTTATCACTTATGAGATCGGCATCTTTTCTGCCTGGCACTATTTTCTTGATAAATCATACGTTGAAACATATTCAACCAACTTCCCAAAGATGTTTGGCCCACAGGCTCTGTACAGCTCTCCATTGCAACTTTTGTTCACACTTTCCACACATTTTGTTGATATAGTTTGATATTGTTTTTAAGATTTGTATCTTATTCTAAATTAAGTTCCTTAACAGTAGTAACACTACACTTAAATGTTTTTTTCCTTATATTTTTTTATTTCTATTCCACTTCTCTGTTCATTTTTTCTGCATTAGAACATCAAGACAAATTCTTCATATGTTTGAACCTACTTAGCAACAAACCCCATTCTGATTCTAAATGAAAAACCACTTTAACAAGGTCGTCTAATAATGTTACATCACCAGGAAAAACTACTTCAAACTCAAGCTTGATTTTACAGCTTGTAAGAGGTTTGTTTATGTGTGGTTTGGAGTGACCCTCCACTGCTGGACTTTGATCATTTTGTTTTACTAGTGTCCTCCATTTCTGACAAACCATGAATGATCGAAGAGCCTTCATCATGTCACAAAGAAGTTGAGCGACAAAGCTGGGGTTGAAATGTATTTTCAGGGACTGTTTGAATATGCTCTTCAGTAAAATGGGTAAAAAAAAAAAAAATCCAAAGTAGCAAAAGATAATTGTGCGTCTGTCAAAATGCTGTATTTGTTTAATTGTCAAGAAATCTCATGAAAGGAAAAAAACAAAACAATAGATGCATCCTTCCTAGAAGTGTCATGGTGTAGCAAAAAATAGAAATAGCCTGTTTTTGTGTGACTTAAAGGTCAGTCAGCCTAGGAATCAGACAAAAATCTATGAGCCAATGTCTTGTTAGCTCTGGTACATGAGTCTCATTCCAATAGTTCCAGCTAACCTGGCTCTCATTGGACCCAGGACTGCTCTCCTGATGTGGGGCGGGGCTAAATGCTGTTGAGTCTTTTTTTTTTCAGATAAAAGCCTTTAGATGTTGATGAGGGAAACTCTGGATGTGCTTATGTCCATATCAGACAAACTGAGCCGAGTTCAAGTTACATACAAATGTTACGTGTTGGCTTCTAAATAAAGCCATGAACAATTTCTGTTAACAGCTCTATATTGAGCTAGACTCCACATGAACTGGATGTATGAGCTAGCTACCTAGCATTGTGGCTGCTTCTACATCACTTGTTGCTTGGCTCTGATTGGTCGCACTTTCCAGAGTCATCTTGATCTGCAACCATCAGTGATAATGTAATAACTGAAAACTCACTGAGGGAATCTTTTTCGCTGAAACCAAACTTCAAATTTGAAATGAGCTGTTTTAGTGCTCTCAGGAGATGCAGTTCATTACACAGCAGTAGCTAAATATCACATCCTTGGCCTCAGACAGACAGACAGAAGCTCAAACTGTCCCTGCTGTCTGTGTGCTTTGGTTGGGTAATCACACGGCGAGCCACCCAAACAGAAACAGAGGAACACAGACGGTGTTTTGAACAGAAGAGATTTTCTTCAGTGCCAGAGTTCGTCTTGTACTCCTTGCGACACAATCCGCCTCCCTGTTTACTTGATAACAGACGGAGCGCAGGAATGAGCTGGAGGACGGTGGGTGCTCATCATGGTCGAAAGTGTGTGTTTGGCTTTTCTGACAGGACATATTTTATCATTTACTCTGTGCACAATGCCGAACGAGGGCCCGTCTATCAGTGTTTGGATTGTCATCTTTTTTATCTCCTCCTCCACTCTCAGTCTCTACAAACTCTTCTTCTTCCTCTCCTCCTCTCTCCTCTTCTTTTATGGTTGTTTTCTTTTAACAAGGTCACATACAGTCAACAAAGGATGTTGCATCAGCTATCACGTCACTGCCTCATCTCTCTCTCTTTCTCTCTCTCTCTCTCTCTCTCTACAGAAGACATGGTGGACACCCAGCAGCTCCTAGCCTGGCCTGTGGGATTCAGTCTGAGTGCCGTGGACTTGTCAGAGCTGGACGACAGCTCCCACTCTCTCGAAATGAAGCATCTGTCCACGTTAGACTACTCCTCCATCTCCTCCCCCTCCATCCCTTCCTCAATGTCCCCCCCACTCATTTCCTGCATTTCCTCCGCCGGGGTGGCCTATGACCCCAGTCCACCGCAGCGCGAAGAACACCTGACCAACATGGACTACACCACCATGCACAGCTACAGGGTGGAGCAGGACATGCACAGTAAGTCCAGACCTGAATCATGTTATCTAGTTTTTTCAAAATTGACATGCAGGAGGTAATATTGATCATTAGCCACATTTTTAGTTGGCCAAAGTCTACATAAGAAAACTCTTATGTGACATTAAGTGTATCACATTAAGAGATACAGATTTGCATTTTTTGTTGAAAACATAAGAATAGATTTATAACAGTCCGTCTGTCTCTTTCTTGGTGTCTCATCTGCCTGATAATGTTTCTTCCATCAGACTCAATCAAGCTGGAGCCAGAGTCGCCTCCTCAGTACCCCGACAGTCAAGTGTTCTCAAAGCTCCAGGACGACATGTCAGCAACAGCGCTGAACATTGAGTGTCGTGTCTGTGGAGACAAAGCGTCTGGGTTTCACTACGGCGTCCATGCCTGCGAGGGATGCAAGGTAGGACTTGAAGAAACATAAGTGTAGGTATATAAGATAACTGAGTGAATCATTGAGCCAATGCTGTTAGGCTTGCTTTATTTATTTCATCTGAACCCTGAAATGTGAAATTTAATTTCCCTAAAGAAGTAGCACAAAAGAAAATCCTTACAATTAAGAGGTAGAAACAAGTCTATTTTGGCAAATTGTAAAAAACGAGGCAGAAATGATGGATCAGGCCTTATAATAGTTGCAGATTAATTCTCTATTGGTACTTTTGTTGACTGTCTCCTGCTTTCGTAGGGCTTTAAATGTCTTAAATTTAGGGCGATGATTGCCCACAGCAGTTAAGGCCCCAACTACAGAAGCTAGTCCTCCTTGCAGCGCTCGCTGGTTCAACACCTGACCACAACCTTCTGTTGCATGTCTTCCCCTGCTCTCTGCTCCCCACATTTCCTGTCTCTCTCCTGTTCAGTCTAATAAAGAAAATAACAGAGAGATGTCATGAACTTGAACAATTTCTCACACGTCAAGGATAATCTCTATAGCAATTCAGTTTTTAGGTCTTGGGGTCACATGATCATCAGCAGGGATATTTCTGATGAGTTTTTAAAAGGTTTTTTTTTAGAACAACTTGAATTCGCCATCTTTCCCATCGAAACACAGCTCTCAAAAACATAAAGACATCTATGTCATGACTTATACTACAATGCACGGCAGTGGAAAATGTATTGATTGCTGCCCTCACGATCATACCGTCTTAAGAGGGGTGACAGGAAGTGGTAGTGGGTGCACAAGTTTCTTCTTTGACTTGTCTAAGTTTTGTTTCTCTGCCAGTTTTACATTTTCTGTCACTCAGGTTGCTCTTCGATGAAACTTGTTTCATTGAAAATATAAGTATATGATACATAAGAGAAGTGCGCATTTTTTTTATCTACTATCTACTGATGTCTGTCACTTTAACCACAAGCCCCATGCATTTTCCACTCTGCAAAGACTCAAGGAAGGTGTGAGCTTCTACAGACAGCCAGCCCTTCGTACCCTCTGTTGGTTTTGAATAAAGAGTTTAAATAACAGTGTGGGGGAAGTTTCACCTTTTCATTTTCTTTGAAATAATGAGACATTTTAAGAAGGGGGGCTAGAATTGCAGCTTTGTCCTGTAAAGACAGACATGATTTAAAAAAAAAAAAAAGGCAATGCTTTTCACAGTTCAGAAATCTATCTAGTCTACTTTCAGTTAAAAGCTACTTGGTATACTGTGTTTTTATCACCTTCATCAAGTCTCTCTGCACTGTAACAATCACTCGTTCTGGTATAGCAGGAGCCCCATGTTCACAAGCTGTAATCCTTGTCGCACTGGTCAGTTGATTGATTCCAGGTCCTGGCAGGATTTGGTGCATGTCACCCCTAACTCTCTCTCCACATTTCCTGTCCCTCTCTCAAGTTTTCTCTTCCAAGTAAAGCTAAAAGCCCCCAAAAGTATAATACAATAAATAAACTGACTTAAAAAAAGGTCAAGATTTAAAAACAGACTTTCAATTTTTGACTGTAGCATTAATTGAAGAACTTTGTAGTTGTAACTGTTACATAGAAATGTATTTCTTGATCATTTTTCTATTGTTATATATATGGTTACAGTGCATGATGTGTTTCTTACCACACTGTGGTTTATTTTGATTCCATCCCACTTACAATAACCTGCTGCTGCTATGAAAACATGCACGCACAGCAAATCTGTAGCTAAACAAAGCGCCTTATGAATATACTAATTAATTTGGGCCTGAGAAACAGCTTCCTAAAATTTGATTGTCAGGATGTTTAAATTCATTTTCTGTGCCTATCATTAAAAACTACAGTATTTATTCAAGCTTTCTGCATATGAGTGAAACACCTCTGGGTTGAGAGGTTCAAGACAAGCAGGGAAGATAATCAGTATTTATAAAACTAGACTAACACTGTTTTTTTAAAGGTTGTCAAAGCTTAAGTACTGAATGGCATCAGCCTTTGCTTTAAAAGTTTCAAGTTTCATATATTGTAATCTTGATTTACACCGTAGAGCGACAAAAGAACTAACCTTGCAGTTTGATTCAAACTAATAAAAGATGTAATTAGCCGCAGCCTTGATGATTGCAGAGTTGAGCAACCATCTTTATAACATTTTCAGAAATTTAAGTCCTATTTAATCCAAGGTCCAAGAGTTTTTGTTTTTCTGTCCTCTTTCTCTAAGTCATACTGTACTTTCACAGGATGAATGAAGCTAAGGTACAGTAGTCATTGTTCTGCCAAAGTCTCTGGGGAGAGTCACCAGAAGAGAGAGGAGAGGGGTCAGCCAAGCAGGCAAACACTTAATTGTTTCAAAACAGAAAACATTCTTTATTAAGGTGGAGTCCTGACCCCTTTTAACTTCCCCTTTCTTTAAATAACCTATGATTAAAAAAAGAAACATGTATGGAACTTAGGAAGGCAGATGTCAATCACGCCAGACTTCCCATAAATCCAGATGTGGATCTGAAGAAAAATAAACCTCAAACACAATACTCCTGTAGTGCTTTTTTTTGTTACTGTTTGACTCTATTCAATTCATCTTTTCATTACCTCCTGTAGTCAGCATAGTCAAACACAAGAGCCGATAACAAACCTGTGACTGTGTGTGTAAGATTGTGTATTGAGAGTTTTACCATGGCTGTGTAGTTAAAAGATAAGCACAAGGAGTCTTATGGCTCCTTTGGTCCTAAGGTTGAAAACATCAAAGCACAAAAAACAACCTGAAGCACAGTCATTTTTAAATACACTCGTAGGCAGTGTAATTGACTTCCTTAGTGATTAGAAAGAACAGGCTCTTATCTAAATCAGCTTGGCAATTAAGGCTCTTATAGCTCTTTTGCTGATGAGAAACTTGGAGCCGATGATTTAGGTTGATTGTTTTATTCACTTTAGGGAAAAGTCTATTTTTAACATAAACAACCCCTACTTCATCCTTTTTCTTTTCTGTCATATGTTCTCTTTGGATGAACAATTCCAATGTAAATCTAAACAAGACATTTTCTCAACTTTAACTGTCATACATTTATTGTCTAACGATTTTTACCATACAAGTAACCTCTCAAACATATCTATAAGTAGAATTTTACATAGGCAGAAAATAATGCATTCTTCCTGTGCAAGAGTGGCACAAATATCTTACCAATTCTTAGAAATAGGGCAGTATCACCACCATAGAGCATGAGAAAAAAAGTGTTATATCTAAAGTGTCAATTTCTGAAGTGTCTCTTTCTTGTTCGTAGGGTTTCTTCAGACGCACAATCAGGTTAAAGTTGGTGTACGATCACTGTGACCTCCACTGCCGCATACACAAGAAGTCTCGTAACAAATGCCAATACTGTCGCTTCCAGAAGTGCCTCAATGTCGGCATGTCACACAACGGTAAGATGGTGGTACTATTCTTCTTAACATCAGTGTACACAGTATGCACAGGAAGTGTTCATCTTAAATAAAACGGATAAACCTAAGTAAAAGTTTTAAACTGATGGGTCATGAGGAGTTTGACAACAAAAGTTTAGCTTGTGTTCATTCAAGTGCTTTCATTTTCATGTATTTTCTTTAGACAGGAACAGAACCCTCTTTCACGCTCAGTATAAATAAGCACTCTGAAGTAAAAGACTGATTCTTCTTTAGAAGTGTGGGCCAGACGACCCCTCCTTATTCAAACCAACTCTTCTGTCTTTGATGCCCTCAGAGAAACATCTTCACCACACTGCTGCCAATTTGGTCTTAGGTGTTGTGATAAAGTGTGCACAAATGAACACCACTGCCCTGAATATTTCCAGTTTCTTCCTCTGTGGTCTCAAGACTGATTCACACCCTCCTGTCATGGTCTAGTTCCCATTATTAGTGTGCTTGTATACCTACCACAGAGATAGGACTGTGGTTTAAGCTAACTTTAAATCCAACTCCACCCCCTAAAAACATCCACGCTTTGTTTAGTTATTTGGTGAAACTCTTCTATATTGCAAGGTGGCCAGTAACTGCCAACACCTTCCACGCTCAGATGTCTTTATCAATTGTTCTGTCAGTCCAGATGCAGTTTACTGCTTCTTCTGTTTCCATTTACAAGCTGCTTCTGATTCGTAACACATGTTTACAATGCAATTTACAGTTATTGATAACTCAAATACATGTGAATGTAGTGATGATTGTTTCCTCACTGGTGGAGCAATCCACTGACATCTGTCTTCAGCTCCACACAAGCTCCTTGTCTGATGTAAAGGAAGTTTTTGTCCTTTTTTCAAGCTGCCTTTGTTGGAGTGCATCACACCCTTTTTTTATGTGTACAGCTGACTCTGCCTCTCCAGATGAGTTTTACCTTGATTGACACCTGTCAGACTCTTTTGTTAATTTTGTTTAACTTGAAGAGATTTAAAACATACAGCTATGCTTTTTGTTCCACAAGCTTTGGTGATACAAATTCTGGTAACAACTAAGCAAAAATTGAAACTTAGAAATTGCCTCTCATTCAACAACAGTGCCTCTCTCTCCCTCAGTTAAAGCTCCAGTGAGGAGTTTTTAACTGGTACAGCTCAGTGTATAGAGTACGGAACCAGGAAGAGAAGGCAGGGAATGACATGTGGCAAAAAGCCACAGGTTGGAATTAAACCCAGCGATTTAACTGCTATGCAAAACTGGCACCCCATGTTTTTTTCTTACTCACAATAATGGTACATATGACTGTTAAAAGAAAGAAGCATGACATTTTTCATCAGAAAAAAATATTTTTACAAGTACAGGACAAGATAAGCAAAGAAACACACATTACTGCTTTCTCTGGATCTGCACATGCTCAGTAGTTTACTCAGTGAGACACAAAGCAGATACTTGGATACTTACAACCCATTACCATTGCTGCTACAGCAGGTGAATAGATGCAAGATTGTTTTTTGGGTTTTTTTTAAATCAGCATTGCGTTGTGGGTTTGTTTTCAGAAAGTAGTCTGCATATTACTGTGCTTAATCTACTCAGTGTGTCTAGTCCATTCTTTGCTCTTAGGTGCAGCTTTGCAGTATACGCTTTATTTGAACTCTATCTATGTATAGTAATGTGTTTGATTCTCCTCTTCCCACATTATTGTATTTACTTTACTCTCCTTTACTTCTCCGCACCTCCTCCCACACAACATTTCTCTGCTATTCAACGAGTTACAGCCCATGCTTGTAAAGTCTTTGCTCTGTGTGGGTTTTTATTTATCAATGATTGATGTCTCAGAGTGCATGGACCTCAACTGATTTCTCTAACTTGCTGTGTCATTGCAGCAGGCAAACTGCCAAGTGGTGGTAGAGCAACTCTGGTTTGTATTCATTTGCTTAAGGTGTGCATTTATCACCCAGTCAGCATTACACAATCACATACCGACTGCTGTAAACGCAGAGCGCAGGCCTGAATGGAGGTATAATTAATGACTTCCACTGACAGAAAGACGAGGGTTTAACCATTTCACAACATTGGATCAAATTACAGAGAGGCTGCAAAGAGAATTTTCTCCTGAGGCTTATAGGCAGATATACACAAGAATATTAAAACTGTGTAAAGAAACAAATACAGTTACATTTCCATCAGCATTTTAAAATGTTGAAATAAGACCTGGCTCCTTTGTTGTGTATTTTATTATGCACTATGAAATATAACCCGCAGCAAAAGGTGGAAAAGGGGGAGGGCAGGGGATTCCATGTTAGTCAGGTTTTGCACTGAACTGTGACAGCATCACTAATAAAAATGAATGTCATGTTGTGGAAGAGACTTTATTGTGATGTTCATGAGACACACCTTATAAAAACCACAAAGGGGATAATTATCATTTGTTTTTAAAAATAGATTTTCCCCCACGTTGAATCATCGTTAGCGCGGAAGCTAATCTGTCAAAGTTGTGGAAAGTCGAAAAATCTAAAGACAGTTGCTTTACTATCACTAACACCTTTGACACTATCAAAAGCAGAACTTGTTCACGTTTAAGACAATGGCACCAGGAAATTTGGACAATGTCTAAAATAATTGTCAGAGGAGTTGCAAATAAAATTTCTATCAATTGTTGCTGATAACTTTTAACAGGAGTTAGCTCTGGTGACTGAATCTCACTTAAGTCTTCAATATAATAATTCAGATTTGTATTTGTGTTCAATGAAAATGTTGTGAGAACTTTCTAAATACATGGAGTGTAAAACTGTGCATTATATATATGCATCTGAAATATGTACGCCTGTCTTTTGAGTCTATCTTTCTGATTCTTCTCTATCATGGTACATTTTCATCTATGCTCTTGCATACTTGATCTGCTCGCCCAGCAACCCTTATCTACATATTTATGTTATAATCCGTCTCTCTCTCTCTGTCCATTTCCTTTCTCAGCCATTCGTTTTGGCAGAATGCCGCAGGCAGAGAAGGAGAAACTTCTGGCTGAGTTCTCGTCTGACATGGAGCACATGCACCCGGAGGCAGCAGATCTGAGGTCTCTGGCTCGACATCTGTACGAGGCCTATCTGAAATACTTCCCCCTTACCAAGGCCAAGGCCAGGGCCATTCTCTCTGGGAAGACTGGAGATAACTCAGTAAGTAACTGCCTTAATTATACTTTACTGTTACATATGTACACTACCGTTCAAAATTTTGGGGTCACTTAGAAATTTCCTTATTTTTGAAAGAAAAGTACTGTTTTTTTCAATGAAGATAACATTAAATTAATCAGAAATACACTCTATACATTGTTAATGCGGTAAATGACTATTCTAGCTGCAAACGTCTGGTTTTTAATGGAATATCTACATAGGTGTATAGAGGCCCATATCCAGCAACAATCACTCCAGTGTTCTAATGGTACATTGTGTTTGCTAATTGCGTTAGAAAGCTAATGGATGATTAGAAACACCTTGAAAACCCTTGTGCAGTTACGTTAGCACAACTGAAAACGGTTTTGCTGGTTAGAGAAGCTATAAAACTGGCCTTCCTTTGAGCTAGTTGAGTATCTGGAGCATCACATTTGTGGGTTCGATTATACTCTCGAAATGGCCAGAAAAAGAGAACTTTCATATGAAACTCCACAGTCTATTCTTGTTCTTAGAAGTGAAGGCTATTCCATGCGAGAAATTGCCAAGAAACTGAACATTTCCTACAACGATGTGTACTACTCCCTTCAGAGAACAGCACAAACAGGCTCTAACCAGAGTAGAAAGAGAAGTGGGAGGCCCCAGTGCACAACTGAACAAGAAGACAAGTACAGTAGAGTGTCTAGTTTGAGAAATAGACGCCTCACAGGTCCTGAACTGGCAGCTTCATTAAATGGTACCCGCAAAACGCCAGTGTCAATGTCTACAGTGAAGAGGCGACTCTGGGATGCTGGCCTTCTAGGCAGAGTGGCAAAGAAAAAGCCATATCTGAGACTGGCCAATAAAAGGAAAAGATTAATATGGGCAAAAGAACAGAGACATTGGACAGAGGAAGATTGGAAAAAAGTGTTATGGACAGACGAATCAAAGTTTCAGGTGTTTGGATCACAGAAGAACATTTGTGAGACGCAGAACAAATGAAAAGATGCTGGAAGAGTGTCTGACGCCATCTGTCAAGCATGGTAGAGGTAATGTGATGGTCTGGGACTGCTTTGGTGCAGGTAAAGTGGGAGATTTGTACCAGATATAAGGGATTTTGAATAATGAAGGCTATTACTCAATTTTGCAACGCCATGCCATACCCTGTGGACAGCACTTGATTGGAGACAATTTCCTCCTACAACAGGACAATGACCCAAAGCACACTTCAAAATGATGCAAGAACTATTTAGGGAAGAAGCAGGCAGCTAGTATTCTGTCTGTAATGGAGTGAACAGCGTAGTCACCAGATCTCAACCCCATTGAGCTGCTGTGGGAGCAGCTTGACCGTATGGTACGCAAGAAGTGCCCATCAAGCCAATCCAACTTGTGGGAGGTGCTTCAGGAAGCGTGGGGTGAAATTTCTTTAGATTCCCTCAACAAATAAACAGCTAGAATGCCAAAGGTCTGCAATGTTGCAATTGCTGAAAAGGGAGCATTCTTTGATGAAAGCAAAGTTTGAAGGACAAAATTATTATTTCAACTAAAAATCATTATTTCTAACCATGTCAATGTCTTGACAATATTTTCTATTCATTTTGTACTCATTTGATAAATAAAAGTGTGAGTTTTCATGGAAAAGACAAAATTGTCTGGGTGACCCCAAACTTTTGAACGGTAGTGTATGTATGTATGCATTTGTTTAGATGTGTATATGTATGATATCATATGTAGATATCATATTTACTTTTTCATCTTTATAGTTCATTTGATAGGCACAATGCAAATTACATAGTACAACTCCTGCCTGTTACAAACAGCTGTAGTAACTGATGCTTTGCATATAGAGATTATAGCTAATGCCAGTTTCCAGCTCATGTCCCTAGTTAGGTTTTAAGATGTAGAAAATGATAAACAATGCAATGTGTTTGCATACTTTTTTTCTTTTTAACCCTTTCTAGTAAATATCATAAGCAACCAAACTACCAAATCTCAACTAGCAGCAAAGAAAATTACATTTATGGTTCAAGCAAACCATAAATGTTTTTGGTTTTATGGTTCAAGCAAACCATAAAAGCAGACAGGTTGAACTTACATCAACACAGTCTTATATCATTCCTCTTTATCTCATACTCTATTAAATCTATGATACAGTACACTGTTGCCAAATCAAATAAGCCCTCACCTATAAAAAATCTTCACCTGATTATACGTTATTCCAGTCTTCTTTTCCTTTTAGATTAAGGATTTAGCTCTTCAAATTAAGGCCTCTAATTTGTAGTCAAAGTGGATGATCAAATTGTTGAGATATAATTGCATGTTGATGACTTAGTTTTACTAGCCGAACACGAAGATGGTTTAAAAGTTATGCTGAGCATTGTTGCAAAATGGTGCTGAAAGTGTAGACCAGTGGTAAATCAAGACAAAATACAAACAGTACATCTCACACAAAACCTTCATTAGTAAGAAGTTAAGCTGTTTTTAATTTAGGCGCCATATTCCTATCAGATACTGCTAACTATCATTATCTAGACAAGTGCATGTCATTTAAAGAAGCTGTGTGTACTATATATAACTCAGTCAGCCGAGTTCTGGGAGCTGTCTTGAACAAAGTTAAGGGCTGTGGTAATCTAGAATTTCATACTTCGAATTCATTTCTGCATCCAGAGTCTGACTATGCCTCTGGTGAACATACAAGTTGTAATTCTGTACATCACAGAGCTATCAAGTCCTTCTCCAGGGTTTATGAATTACCATCAGTTGTGTCTGATATTTGGAAATATGCGATTGGAGCTTTGAAATATCAGGCACAAATGTGAACTGCTTCAGCTTTCACATTTGTGTCCAGAGGAGGGCAGAGTTTGTTTATTATACGAGTGGGGTGAAATTGAGAATGAGATTCATCTTCTGTTTTTGCTGTAGCATCTAAGACGAAAAAAGGGATATACTTAGTTCTCCATTTATTCTGATTTCTTTTGGTTGGATGATTATGAAAAAGTTGAGTTGAGGTTCAGAAGAGGAACCTTTTTTTTGTGTATTTTATCTGAAAGCTTGAGAAGAATACAATGTTTAAGAGCTATAAAAGGAACAGACAACTTTACAGAAACCTGCAACACATTTTTGGACCAATGCAACTGTAGTCCTGGTGTCTTGTAAACCCATGTGGGTTGGGATCTTTGTGTGCATGACACGCAAATAAAATACAATAAATCATTATTTAAAATGATTTAAAATAACGTTCATGTTGAAACTAAAGGATTTTACAAACTTTAAACTTTAAATAGTCAACAGTTTTCATCATCATAGTTTCTGCACTCAGTTTAGTCCCAATGATCTCTTTTTAAGCCTGTATTGCAGCTCTACAGCCGAAGTGGTTTGACTGGTTTCTACTTGTTTTGGCTGGTAGAAACTGTATCATATTACCCTGGTCAAAGGATAAATCAGATAAACACAGCTTCTACTTTACTACTCAGAAAGTAACTATAATTAATAATGACATTTGGTGATTTATTATTACATTTTTGACTTTTTTTTTGTCTAAACCATGAAATATTGGATATCATCTTTTTATGTATTTTTGTACCTCAACATTCTAGATATTGAATCTGACTATTCAAAAAGACACAACCAGGAAATCCACCTCAGCTAAATCACAAGTGGCAGCTAAAGAAAAACAGTGAATATTTTAAAATGCACGGTGCACATGTGGGGAAGACTTGAGATGTGATGGCACAGTAAAAATAAGCTTTAATATCCTGCACAGGAAATATAACTATCCTTTGCAAATATTTAAAGATTTTCTGAAAGCTCATCTAAAAACAAACAAGATAAAATCATGTTAAACTTTGTTAAAAGTCTGGTGAAATTATCCTTTTGAAGGGTCTGAGCAGAGTGAACCTGTTAAGTCATATACTGTTAGATACTGACAGTGAGTCAGTGCAAATGGTGGAACTAATTACCTTTTATTTTGAAAGGTCGAATCATGCACAAGCATCAAACACCTCAAATATATTTATATTTAATTGAGTTATTATTATTATTAGTAGTAGTAGTAGTAGTAGTAGTATAGTAGTATTGGTATTAATAGTAGTAGTAGTAGTAGTGGTGGTGGTAGTAGTAGTAGTAGCAGTTATTCGTGTTGTATTTCACGCAATAGTTTCTTTTCCTTCTTCTTTTATGTAGTTGTCTTTGTATTCAGATGCGTTCAAGGCCACTCTGAACATTTCTGGTCAGATTGTTATGACTGGTCATGGCAGTGATTGCAGCCACTGGAGGAAGTTTTGGGTTATTTACTGAACCACAGCAAATATCCTGTGACAAACAGAGTCATTGAAACAAATAGCACTTATTGTATTGTTATTTCATTTAGGAATGTTCACATACTTTTAAACTTTGAAGATTGATATAACCTAAAGTATATTTACTAGACGTAGAGGTATAATACATATTTTAAGCTTCATACCTGTTCGATAACTTTTTTTTTGCAATATCAGTGTAACAAATCAGACTTTCCTGTGTGCTGTTAAAATTAATATTCAAGTTGATATGTTTCTGTTAAAAAATACAATATGAATTAAACTTTTTGCTTGTCCATGTGTAACCTGCAGCTTGTAAACAATCCATAGACTAATAAGATAGACAGGCCATCTTTTCTAGTCATCAGACATGGCAGCATAATACCCCGCTGAATTAACGTCGTATTCCTCCTAACAAGTCACACAAATATTTAATTCATGACTTTATTTCCAATTAGTGAGCCTTAAACTGGAAGAAACTAAACTACCAAACTTAGTGGCAGACAGATTTGGGCAAGTCAGCACATATACCCAAAGACAAAAGATGCTATTCCATTACACTCTTTTCCACCGCAATCTATTTTATACACTTCTCAAAGAAAAGTGTTTTTTCATTGCATCACATTCGGATATCATCTCTTGTTTCCTTTATCATGTCTCACTTTTCATTTGATCGTCATGTAAAAAGATGTATGAATGGTCCCATTCATCATTCAGGCCGCTGCATGTCGTTGCTAGTACTTTACTAAACAGTAAGCGTGTTTTTAACTCAGTTAAGCTTCATTTACCTTCAGTTGTTGTTTTTGTCCGCCTCAGCCTGCAGCTAACATTTATTTACATTGCCCATCAGACATATGAGATGTGCTGTGTTTGCTTTAGCAGGTCTGATGAATGAGCCATGACCAAAGTGCATGCACGGTATACGAGATTAGATTTGCGGCTCACATGCCCTCAGAGGACCCATAAGGAGCTGATGCTGATTCTGTTTTTTTTTTTCTCTTTCTCCTTCTTTCTCCCACCTTTTCTACTGGCTTTTTCTCACCCCTAAACTCACTTTTATAACTTGTTTTTTCCTTCTGTTCCCTCAGCCTTTTGTCATCCATGACATGAAGTCTCTGATGGAAGGGGAGCAGTTTATTAATTGTAGACAGATACCAAATCAAGAGCAGCTGCAGCCGATGTCCCCTCTCACAGCTGGACTAGGAGGTACACAACACTCTGTCGTTATTTGGAGATGTAATTTAGTCTGTTTTGTGTAGTCATTTTCAAGTCATGCTAAGTTCCAACTCACAAAATTACCATTCTTGTCAGATTGGCATGAAACCTCAGAGTCTAGTTTTTCTCATAACCCTTCTACTGTTTCATTTTCTCCTCTGTTTATCTCATCCAGTTTCGGGTCTACCAGCAGCTCACCCAGGCTTAGAGAATGCCATTGCAGACGCTGTGGAGCTGCGTTTTTTCCAGAGCTGTCAATCACGCTCAGCTGAAGCCGTTAGAGAAGTGACAGAGTTTGCCAAGAGTATCCCAGGATTCATCGAATTGGATCTCAATGATCAGGTGGGAGGATTAAATACTGCTGCTCCTTCATTCTCACTCAGATCTGTGTTGCTGACTGCTATCTCTTCTCAGGTTACCTTACTAAAATATGGTGTGATTGAGGTCTTAATCATCATGATGGCGCCCCTGATGAACAAAGACGGGACCCTGATCTCATATGGACAAATCTTCATGACACGGGAGTTCCTCAAGAGTCTCAGAAAACCCTTCTGTCAAATGATGGAACCAAAGTTCGAGTTCTCAGTCAAGTTCAACACGCTGGAGCTGGACGACAGTGACATGGCGCTGTTTCTGTCTGTCATTATCCTCAGCGGAGGTGGGTGATTCATCGTGTCATAGTTCACTGTAGTCTGAAAGGGTTCTCAGGTGTGTAGGAGGGGTGATTTGATAGCACTCTAATGTCTGGTTGTAAATGCGAACCAGGAGCCAGAAGAGAGCTAGTTTAGTTTAGCATAAAGAGTGGACACAAGGATTGAAACCCTGGCTAAGTACAAGAAATATATTTGGCAAAAAATGCTCAAATAAACCACGACTTATCATTTTACACTTCACTTTACCCCTCTTTAGTTTTAATCTGGATAAGACAACTTATGGCCCTTTTCCCCTCTAAATTCAGAGTGTTGTTTTGGTGGATGCGACTTATAGGGGGAACTAATCTCAAGCCAAATGGTAACATTATTCCATAGAGATTGCATTATACCTCATTAACTTCATAATCATAATAACTTAAAGTAAAAAGGCATGTGTTGAAGTGTTGAGATTTGGAGATTATCTTTTTAATGACTATTTTTCGTGCTTTTAATGCCTTTTTTAGAGGAAAGAACCATACCATAGAGTAGGAAATTAGAAGGAGAGAATGTGGAATGACATGCAGCAAAGGGACCCTACTGAACTACTGAGACAAACCACCACCATTTTAGCTAAGCTAAATGTCTCTTTCTCTGGCTACATGTTACAATTTGAGAAATACCCAGTTAAATTTAGTTAGGCGGCTAAACAATTACTCGATATCACCCTTACTAGTTGGCACCAGAATTGCAAGTTGGTTAAACTAATTATTTACATTTCATTATTGTTAGTCCAAAATGATGGCCATATGCTGCGTCTAGGCTGTAGCGCTAGCCGGGGGTGTAGTTCTTGTTAATGGACACTGCCATAATAATATAATGCTCTACTACCTGGATGTAAATGATGACACGGATGACAGATGGCATCTTGTGGTGCGGTGTGGTTTTGCAGTATTTTGATCTAGAAAATGGAGATTAAGTTATTTGTAGGGAGGTTAAACTGGGATATAACCACTCACCCAGCAATGCCTAACCTGCAAGAAGGACTGAAGAGCACTAGTTTTTCAGCACTTAGCCATCAGCTTTGAACAGTTTACCCACAGACTCTGTGATCCTGTTTAGCCGCATTAAATAAATTGTGTGTGTTTTCTTACCTTTGGACTAGGCGGTTAGTCAGAATATAAATTTCCATTTAAATGACTGTGACATTAGTTACTTCAGAATGTCCCTACTATTCAGGTTATCTTGTAATAATAACATATTTTTGGCCATCAGAACAGCGAAGTTCACAGTGTGCATTAAGTGCTGTAAGGTGTCTGCTGCTCCCACAGACTCATAAACTCTGCTGTGTTTAACAAGCTATCTATGGCATGCCTTGACCCATTTATCTTCTCCTGTGAGGTGAGGGATATTATTAGAAAGAAAGGGGAGTCAGAGTGAAGGTGAATGAATCATTTTTCACGTGGAAACTATAAACAGCAGCTATCATATACAGTCAGATTTTATGACGGTGTGTTGTTGACAAAAGCTTGACACATTTGGACAGGGACGATAAAGTGGGTCAGGTTTCAACTAAGACCACATGAGCAACCTAGAACGACTCACATCTATAGTTTAAAAGAAAAGTTCAAAAAGAGCGAGGGTGAAAGAATTTGCTATTTACACAGTCATATAAAAGTCCCTCAAAATAATCCCTAACTCTGTGATCTAATATTTCTGGATTGCGTGTGGCTACTTGATAAAAGTCTGGCCTTGAACCTGATGAGGATTAAAATCAGACATTTAAGTCAATTATTAACTGAAATGACTGAGATTATAGCTCGAAAAGAAGATAAGAAAGCTTTTTTCAATAGCAATAATACACCAACGTCCAGTAATAAGGGAGAGCTAAATTGAGTGTTTTTTTTAAGTAATGTAGATATTTGAATGTTTTATTTCTGTCCAATCCCATAAAATGTAGCAAATTTGAATCATCTTCCTTACATGTCTTTCTTCTTTCCTTTTGCCACTGATTTTTTGTTTTATTATTCTCCATGGAAGCCCTCACCAGAGATGTGACTGTTTTTTCCTCCTTCTCTCCAACCCATCCAGACCGTCCAGGCCTGCTCAACGTGAAGCCCATCGAGCAGCTCCAGGAGACGGTGCTTCACTCGCTGGAGCTGCAGCTGAAACTAAACCACCCGGACTCTCTGCAGCTGTTCGCAAAGCTGCTCCAGAAAATGACCGACCTGCGTCAGATCGTCACTGACCATGTGCACCTCATCCAGCTGCTGAAAAAGACGGAGGTGGACATGTGCTTACACCCACTGCTGCAGGAGATCATGAAGGACTTGTATTAAATTTTAACCGCAGAAATGGACAACCAAAGAGATGTGGGAAGAAAATAATAGAACGGGGAGAGAAAGAGATTTTATTTTTGAAATCAGGGTTTATGAAATGAGACAAGAATGCACAAAAAAAGGGAGGTCAGCCAACTGAAAATTAGAAAGTGAAGGGGAAGAACAGAAAAAAAGAAATCCAGGAAAGGAGAAACTGAATCTGAGTGTTTAATCTTGTCTAGACAGCTACATGTGAATAAGTTGGTGTGCAAAGTCATTTAGCAACTGCTGAGCCTGGACATTTTGTGAATGAGTCGGCTATCAAGTAAAACAAGAAACATCATCCATATGCACCAATCAGGAAGAGCATCTGTGACTTACTGAAAGAACGGGGGACTTTCTTTTTAGCAAGCTTAAAATGATGAACACAGCACACACTTCAGGAGGTGAAACGTGTCATTGTGAATACTTTACCCCAAGTACAGTGCCATGTGTAGCTTATCTGCACACACACATTACGTTACAACTGTCATAGGCAGCAGCAGCAGTAGCAGTGTGTGCATGCCTCAAAAAACCTCTGTGAACACGCACAAATGCATGATCGCTCATGTATACACATTCTCTGTTTTGCCATCAGGGAGGAAGGTGCTATCTCTTTTTAAATCAGCTAATCCAAAAACAGAAATCAGATTATTGCCTTTTACATATTTTAGACTCAGCCACCTGCAGAAACTGTGAGAACGTATGATGCACACCAGAGGCACATCTTTGTCCTGATGATAAACATAAAAACAGTATGTGCCATATTGTGCCTTTAAGATTTGCTGTTTGACTTTGGTGTGGAAGAAATGCCATTTAAAATACATTATATACATAACTAATGTGTAATGTATGATAAGTCTTTGTATATATTATTTAAATGGTTAAAAATGTCAAACACAATTTGCTTTTTAGCTTTAATTTGTATTCAAATTCTTTAAAAGAGGTCTGAGTTTTACTATGAAATTATTTTGTACACATGCAAAGTGTCTCCTGTGTCTGATCAATCAGATTTTGTTTTCAAGGGAGGGTCTGCTTACAAAAGGGATTGAATTTATTACACGGGGCCGGGGAGGGGGGCATCATTTTTTGTAAATAAAATATTTTCTAACTTTTTATTTAAAGTGTGTCTCTTGCTTGAAGTCATGAAAGCATAACTACACATGTACAATACAACCCCCTATTTCCAAATAATGTATTTTTCAAACTCTGAAAAATCTTTTTTTCAGTCATTACATCAGCTGTCCTCAGTGTCTCTTACCAAACTCGCACACACCCTGCTGAAACGATTGCAACATATCAACTCTGCTGAACCGTGCCAGAAGACCAAAGTCTAACAGATTTGATCCCCAAGTGAAGAAACTGGTTTATTTTTTAAGTTTAACATATTTCAGATGCTACCTCCTTCCTAAGGGGGGCACCAACTTTTGTCACTTTTTTAACTAAACAATTGACTGAGAATGTGACAGATACCACCTACAGGAGAAAGCATGCAACAACAGGGTCAGAGACAAACTCAGGACAAGTCTAATGAGACTTCATCGCCTCATCGCCCAGGGTGCATTCAGTTAGACAAAGATAGACTGGTGTGTGGCTTTTCTCCAAGTTATAAACCATGCAATCCACAAACATTTATTTCTCTCACTGACAAAGTTAATGACTCTCTTTGAATTAGGGACATCAGTGTAATGTATACTCAGATTAACTATGATACAGTGAAATAACTTCCTCTTTAATGGTCCGACATCTGTCGGAGAATAAATCTGTTCATTCAAGTGAGTAAAGATATTCTAGGACACAAATGGTCCCTCGTACTGTCTTTGTCTTTCTGTAAAAACTTGTGACATTGTGGTTTATCACATTTGGGTCTCACCTCCTCTGTGGACCTAATGGTTAAAAAGTACAGTTTGCTGTATGGTGCTTAGGTTTCTGCCTGTGCAAAGGTTTCCCCATTCCACTGTTTCCACTGGCTGCTGGATTGAGTTGTGTCATGATATATTTTTTTGTGATTTGTTGCTAGGAGATTGAGTTGAGTTATTTAAAATTCAAAATTTGGGGGGAAGAAAAAAGAAAAACGGGAAAAAATGTTAGTGGTAAAAAAATATATAAAAGATGATGATACAAGGAAGGATGAAGGCCGTGAGAATGTAACAGAGTAAAGTAGAAGTTTGGCCCTAAAAATAAGCCTTTGAATTGGCAGATGATGCGATTGTTGACGGTGGGGGGTTTCTGGCTATTACCCCGATGGTCCTCTTGGAAGGTTGATGATGATGGTAATTAAATGTGTACTTTATGTCGAGTCAGCATATCCTCACTTTGTTGCAGCCGGTCTCTGCTGACCGAGCCCTGCCAAGAATTCTGAGCTTATCTGCCAAATAATTTTCAGAAAGTATATTTCTGCTGTCCTCACTGAGCCAAGGCCAGAGAGAGACGGATTTTGATTTACGCAGGGAAATTTTGTTTTTGTTTGAGATCCTTAAGAAACAGCAGCTGCATGTTTTATTCTCTTTTGTTTTAGTATCCGACAGGAATTTCACTCCCACCACACTGTGATACCTGATATGTGTTTTTGTGGTACAAGCCTTGTTTCTGAAGTGATACACCTGCCACTGTAAGACAGCTCAAGGGGATTTGCTTTGTTTAATATGTTTACAAAGACAACATCTTTGGAATGTATATTCCTTTATTTTCTTCTGAGCTCTGAAAGAAAACTTTTAAGACTGTCAAAGGAGAAAAAAGTTTTTCACACTTAGTTTGAAATTTAGTGCTTATAGATTTAGTTTTTTTTCATTTAGAACAAAGAACGTAATCTAAACATTCCTATTCAAATGTTTGATGTAGTCTTGCTGGCAATGTAAATAACTATCAGTGTATATAACTACAACATAAAGCTAAAGTTAAGAGTTGCTCTTATCTTAAAAGTTGCATATTCAGTGACATATAAAGATCTTATTTTTCTCAGAATTATTCCTTCTTTCTTTGATAAACTTGTACGTACAGTAGAGCTATTACATGCAATAATTCATCACATAATACCCAAGTTCCACAAGTATATAGAAAACTGCACTGGTTTCTTACTGCTGATTCATTGTCATGGAGCAGGGTTATTTGATATTGCCCAACATTAAGTCAACCAATATTAAAGGCTGCGTTAAATAACGACTGGAAATGTTAACGAGTTAATACGCCCACAAACACGCTTCAGACATTGTTTGAAAGCTGCTTTAACTGACAGCTATTCAACTACATACCATACCTGTGTCAGGTGGAATTTCCAAGGTGATTCACTCATTCTTAACATAATAAAAGATACAGATGAACGATGGAGCAATATGATGCTAGTGACCTAGTTCAGTTGCTCTGTTGTATGCCTCAACCTCAAATGGGGAAACTTAAACTTAACTTAGATTCTCAATTTAAACCAGGATATGGGAAAAAACTTTCTCACTGTTTCTTTCTTCTTTTTCTTTAACTGTTTTTTTATTGATTCGAATTGACACTAATCAAATACAAGTTAGCAGTTTACTCAAGCTAGTTTGCTAGTAAGCTAGTTTGACAGTTTCCCGTCTTATACTATACTAAACTAGCAGTTTATAATACTAGTTAGCCAGTTTCTAGTAATTATATGGTAAGGTAAGCTAGCAGTTAACTTGCCTAGTTAGTTAGTTAGCTTCCTGTCTCTTTCTTTAGCTGAGCTAGCAGTGATCTTCACCAATCTAAACATGGCAACATAACAGATGTTTGCAGCGGCATCTCCTAGCGATAATGCAGTGTGTAGTCAGTGTGCATGTTTGGTTTTTTTTAACTGGTGAGAGACTGAATAGCAGTTTACTTGACTAGTCTGATAGTTTCCAGGCTCTTGGCTAAGCTCAGCTAAGCTAGAAGTTTACTAGACCTAAACCCAAGTTACATGAGTGGTATATCGATAAGGGAACAACCCCATTTTTTTCTATTTAAACCACTTTTTGACAGTGAGAACAACTGTATTTGCATAATGTTTAGTTTTCCAGTCTGCCTGAACAACATTGTCATTGTATCTAAAGATCTGTACCTTTCCACTGAGTGAAGCCTTCCATTACAACAGTTACGTTAGGAGTCTTTTATGGTCCCTGTTTTTAAAAAGCAACATGTCAGAGATTTTAACTTCCCCTCTAAAGCATCTGTGCTGATCATTGGTCAAAATGTGGGTAACATGAGTCTAAAATATGGCATTAAGCTCTAGAGGGACAGCCTGGCAGGAACTTAAAAGACAGGGTCATAGTTTTCTCTGATGTCAATCTTCTAAAAAATTTGAAAAATAAATGAATAGATAATAAAATCAAATCAAGGGGGGCCGTAGGGCACACATGAAGGAATTCCAAAATGGCTCTGCTTGGATAAAATGTGGGCCTTGAAGTGATTCAGGGGATCCCATGTCTAGTTTATTTCAAGCTGCACATCCACAGGGACTATCTGTCTAACAAAGCCTCCTGTGGCTCCCTGTAGATAACCATGAAGCCCCAGGTGAAATCAAGGCTGCCTCATGGATCATTGTTATCAAGTGACATGTTTTCTGAGAATACATACCGATGTATAAAAAGTACATTAACCTGACTGAGATTCAAAATTCACAGAAACTGCTTCCAATTATGCAAACACATATATTTGACTGTAAAGGGTTTGGCAGACAGCATTAGAATGAGTTTTATTTGGAACTATGAATATAAACCACAGTGATTCAGATGTATAGTTTGGCTGACAGGCCTAATGTTCTGTAAAGTAGTGTAATATCTCCCTCTGCAGGCTGAAAACAACCCTTGACATTTTTCTCTACTAGAGCCAAACCAAACTGTTACACTCTCATGACATGGCCACACTGCTTCTCTACAGTAACTGATTTATAGAGGGAAAAAACTCCTATAAATACAGGACGACAGGCCTGGTGGTTTGATGGCTTAAGAAACGGGTTGATTACTGCAGTTCAGAGGTTCAGGTCATGAATGGATCACAATCAGCAATATCTCCTCATCTATCTAATTAATAAAGACTGTTCACAAACATACATTGGCATGAGGGAGTTGCAGCACCTTAGCAGCCATTGTATTGTTTCAGCTGGTTGAGTTGAAAAGGGAGAGAAACAATGGTGGCCAATAACAATAAGCTGTCAGGACTGTGAGGGAGGTAAGGTCGGAGAGGTGAAACAGTAAACAGGTCAGCGCAGTTCCTTCCCAGGACCTCCAGAATGAAGATGAAGACAAGCTAAAGCTGGACCCTTCCAGAAAGTCAAACTTCATTAATGAGGCGCTAATACTGTTGAGACCTGTTGATTAGCTTGGATTGGATTCAAACAGGATCAAATAAAAACATTTTTAACACTACTTAATAAGGATTGGGGGGGATTTATGGGGAACACAATGAATTAGATATTACTAAATTATCAAAGCGAAAGATTAAAATATGTTTGTGTGTTTTCGTTACCTTAAAATATGTGTTGAAATATGTGAAATTGAGAGTACTTGACAGGGCCAAATTTACATGAGATGTTTTACGTGCCAGGTTACCGGCCGACATGTTAAATACTGGTGTTTGTCGTATGAAAGGAAGTGCAATTATAACATTTGAAATGTCAGTTTGTTTTTCCACCCACTAGCATGTCGCAGACATTGCCTGCAGCCCCTGACGCAAGCATTTCTTTCTTGTAGATCAGCAAGGAGTTGGTACTACTCTGGAACGGGTTTCTCTGGCTCAGGGCCAGTTCTTTAGCTGTCGAAACACAAAGAACTGGTTCCAGATTAGGCACTCGCTCCGAACCAGCCCTTGAACCAACCTGGTAGAAAGGGGACATATGAGATTTCAGCCTTAGGCTGGCAAGGATGCAAACACATCACATCACCTGTCAGGTAGTTTTCCGATGTAATCCACTCTACTTGTTCTTGCATACCACAGCACTTCAATAGAAAGGTACATCATTGTGATGTAATGTGACCTGGATTAGGGCACCTCTGTAGTTAATTAACGGTTGGACCAGCATTGTTGAGTCATAAATGAGACATCTAATAGACCCACCATGTTTGAATATCTGGAATACTTAAAAGATTTTTATTTCATTAAATATCTGACAGATTTTGATGAGAAAACTGCTTCATGTCGCATTTCTCAATATTTAAAGTTTGAGTCAGATTACTGTAGGTATAGCCTCACTTAAAGACTTGAAACCAGAAAACAGGCAGCATGCCAGCTCCGTCAGAGAGAAATGAATCCACTTACCTATCCGTTTTTGTGTGGATTCAACAAGTGAGGTTAAATTCAACATTCTGTACTGGATTAGCAGGAAAGAGGAGGCACAGCAATAGAAAACAAAAAGAAAATCAACATAAGAGTGATTTAACTACTATTTTATAATGTAAAACTACCTCTGCAACTCACCACTGCACTTTATCATATTATTTTAGCCTGTACATATTAGTCAAGCCTATTTGTTGTTTCTTTGTATTTATAGCTAAGGTTATTGTTATTATATTTTTATTTTATTTTTTTATTGTAGTTCTTATTCTTATTCCTATTCTGCCTTGTACAAAGAGAGCACAGTTTACTGAAGTCAGATTCCTTGTGTGTTCAAGCATACTTGGCGAATAAAGCTGATTCTGATTCTGATTCTGATTCTGATTCTGATTCTGATTCTGATTGCACTTCCCATAACCATAATTGTCAGCTTGCAATCAGCACAAGAATCTACTCTGTTGTCGGGAAAGGTTTTGTGGGCTTTGGTTAGCATTGCAGGTGAGAGGCAATGCTATCAGCCAGGTTGCTTCTGCGAATGCTTTGGCTGCATCAGTGCAATATGTCAGCGTGCATGGAGGCTGTTCAAAGCTCACAATGGGTGGACATGAAATGACGTCCATTCTGTACACAGTCAATGGGCTCAAACCCTTATTTCAACTTGGGTTTGTCAAGCAGCTTTGGGAGGTTTAGGGAACCGAAATATTCACAGCTGTCCATGAACTTAGTTCAGAACTTCACTTTACCATTTTGGTATGAACATACGTGGGATGGTAAATATATGAAATTAAGGAAACTCATAATTTGGAGGGCCCCCTGCCGGAAGATAAAGAAGCTGCATGCCCACTGACTTCTCTCTGTCTTCTGTGGTGTTTAACGACAGTCAACCTCCAAATAGTTGTAATGCTGCCACTCTGGTGTTAAAGGTCCTTAGTTTTAACCGTATTCACTTCATTCTTGTCACCTGCAAAATACCCTCAACTATCTCTCTTCCCACCTGGTTGTTTGTAATTGCTCAATTTTGGTTTGTATGTTTTGTGGTATGATTGTTAGACATGTTCCACTGTTTAAAAAGGCCACATGGGTCAAATGATAGCTTTAAATGCTTCCTGGTGAAACCACATTGCTACTTACCAGGGGAAAGCTTAACAGACTATAGCTGTCTAGAATATTTGCAATGGGTTAAAAAAAATTAAATAAATAAACAATAACTCTACAACACAATATTAAAACTGGAGTCAGTTTTAATACGCCAGGTTTGAGGAAAAAAAATTAAAAAAGTAAAAGAAGAAGAAAACTAATCTATTGCATCCACCAAGGACCAAGTGGCATTTAATAGTTAATTATTCAGAGTGCCATCCTTAACCAGGAAACAGACCTTGGAGATAACAATGATTAGAAAGGGACCCAACATTAGCAGAGAAACTCATCTTATAATCTAAATTCAACCTGAAACTCAACAGAGTAATAAAATGGAATGCAGAAACAGTTGATCCAGGTCACTATTGTGAATTAAGAGATTATTACAGACTCCTATTAGCATGTTCCCACAACACATTCTCTTATCTCATTCAATTTGTAATATTTTTTTTACATAAAACAATTTAGCGTTTGATGTAGCACATCAGCTTTCATTTTCTGCTACGTAATGAATTGCTGAAAGCAGTGCAGTAGTTGCCGCGCCTTTCACACACACTTGTCTCAGGGGGACAATCAGCTAAACAGAATAATATCTCCCTCAGGATTATGAGTGTTTATGTTCTTAATCCCAGAAATCTAATTTGTCTCTGCTGACAGAAGGTCACAGCTCAGTTGTGTTGTTTGTGCAGAAGTTAGTTTACTGTTCTGTTAACAAAGAATCAAAACACTCTGGGTGTGTGTGGTCCTGACCATGTACATATTTTAAAGTCACCTCATTTTATCATTTTTATTTTCAAAAATGTTTGCTCACATTACATCATATATTGTGTTGTGAACTTGTGATCTTAATACATGGTGGTCATCATATACCATCACTGCCTCAGTTTAATGGTTTGATGGGAGATGGGAAAATTGTGGAATACAGAGAAAGTGTGAGTCTCCAACATGAGGAACAGAAACTTCAAATTACATTGCAAAGGACAGACATGACAGATGTCAGATATTACAAAGAGGTTGCAGAAGAGCTTGGCTGATGTAGAATACTTTTTTGTAGGCTTTTTTGGGGTTTTTAGACAACATGAATTACTTCTGGGCCCAGTTTTCCAAAAACTAATCCAGATCAAAATTATCCAGATTTTGTAATCCCCCTTAATTTTTTTGCTATCCCAGATGAAAGTGATCTTGTAGATTGTGTCCTGGTTTTTCAAAGGCTTTTCAGATAAGATCATTCTGATCCAGATACCACAAGATCAGGATTACACAATCTAGATTTGCAGTCTTTGAATTGGCCAGCATCTGTTGGTCAAAGTAATAATTTCATTAACATGGATGTATATTAAATGTCTCATAAAAAAAATTAAGCCAAACAAACACTTGTTTGTCAGCATACTAATGCTTTTAATGCCCTGGTCACTGACAAACAACAGCAAGAGGACCCCCACTCTTCAGGGGTAGAACCACCCCACAAGAGGCTATGTCTGGTAAAAGACCCCAAGAGTCAACATGGCTATTGAGATCTGACTTTGCTTCAACAGAGGGAAGCAAAGCTTCATATTCTTTGAAGAGAGGCTGAAAGATGCTGGCATTACAGTTTCTGAGGAAGAAATGTAAAATTATTGTTTTTGCATCTAGTTTTCAAATTCTAGTTGAAAATATTTCATGTTTAATTATTTAATTTAGAATGGATATTGTTTTGGTATGGTCTGTGTTGCTTTAGTATGCAAGCATTGAACAAAATAATGATTGAATATGTGCCAAGTGTCCTACATAATAATAATAATAATAATAATAATAATAATAATAATAATAATAATAATAATAACAATAATGATATTAATAATAATAATAATAATAATAATATATAAAGCGCTTTAAAAGATTCTCCAATACACTTTACAAGAAAATAAATTATACAATGGAAAAGCAAAGGAAAACAGTGCAAAAAAAGCAAAGAAAAGCAAGGCAGCAAAATAAAACCAAACAAGACAAAACAGAAACAAAACAAAATAAAAATCAATCAATTATAGGTTAAAAGCCTTTGTAAAGGCACATACATGTCTCTACATCCACCTTGAATCCACCCTGAATCCACCTTTCCAGTGGGATCAGGATAATCCTAATTTTTAGCATCAAACCTATCCTAATCTCCACCTTAGAGTTTCGAAATACCCAAAATCAACATTTGATCTGGAATCTGGGCAGGATTGGATTACCAAATCTGTATCCCACTTTTGTAGGCAAGGCAAGGCAAGGCGCAACTCAATGTGCTTTACATTAAAACATTAAAAGCATTGGAAACATTCAGACAGGCATAAAAGAACATAATTAAAATGACAAATATAATAAAACAGAAAAGAAAATGAAAATTAGAAATATATTCAAAATTACATTAAAATTGTAATTTAAAGCGAGTTAAAATGAGCTAAGATAGGAAGGCAGTGATAAATAAAAGTCTTAATCTTTGATTTAAAAGAGGTGAGAGTTGGAGCGGACCTACAGCTTTCAGGGAGTGTGTTCCAGAGGATCAGGATCCCATCTCTGCTTTTAAAATACCCAATTTTGAGATCTAATCCTATCCAGATCATTCTGATCCAGATTCAAGTTTTTGAAAAACTTGGCCCCGGAGATTTTCAAAATAATAATCATTTTGATCCATACTCCTCACCACAAGGTGGCGATAGTGTGCATGATAGCGGTTTGCCAAACGCCAATCAACTACAAAGGAAGGAGAAGAACCCGGATATGGGATATGTTTTGGATTTGTACACGGCGGGAAGTGTGTCAGTGTCTGTGGAGTAAACACCAGTGGATGGTAAGGTTTAGATGCAGTCATTTATCGAAGCGGGTTTATTTGCGCCTCCATAACTCCTTAAATAAATAATAAATAAATAAATAAATATTTGAACAACAAACGTTACAACAAAACGGGCTAGGTGGAAGCTAATAATGCTAGCTACATAAACTACTGGGACCAACAGGATCCTTTAGATTACGAAGGGGTTTTACGTGTCTACAGATAGCTGCTATGTATAATAAATTCTTAAAGTCAATGAATTGTAAATGTAATGTACATTTATTCAAACGTTACCTGCTGTTACTGGGTAATTCGTTAGCTCTACGCAGTATTTAATGTCATGGGAGTTGAGCTGAAATACATGTTATCACAGCCTAAGATGACATCAATACATTCAAGGTGATTGTTTTGTATCATCAACAATACAAAGCTCAAAGTTAATCAATGTGCTCAAATGTAGAATAACATGACATTTTCTTCGACTTAGTCTTAGTTTAATCAAGAGTTCCAGTTAGATTAATATAGTTGTTGTATAGCCTGCAAAAAAAACTTAAAGCATAACTACTGCAATAGCATGATCTAATTTTTTAAATATGATGTTATAAGCAAGGCTTTTCCTGTCATTTTTTGCCATGCCACTTCTAGTCTCTCGTCATACCTTAGTGGCTGTGCTTAAGCCCCTGGTAACAGAGCACCACCTTTAATGTTTAACATGAATTATTCTGTTTTTTTATCAGGTGATTCATTTTGACCATGCCGTCCAAACAGCAGGATGTGGCCAAATCCAACATCTCCCCCGTGCTGTTCATGTCTTTGGATGGCGAGCCCATGTCTTTCTACCTACGGCCAAGTCTTGTGAAACGTGAGCTCCAGCCGCTCATCACAGCTGGAGGAGGACTGTTGTGTAACACCCAGCAGCCAGGAGCGATCCTTCTGCTTGACCCGGGGGAGAAAGGGTCCATCACACAAGCTACCGCACACAGGTAGGTAAGGTACTAAACAGGGGTGATGTTAAAAAGTGCTTATGGGGCAGAAACATAAGTCAGAGTATGCTCCATTTTGCACTTGGTAAAGGGAACCAGTGGACATAATGTTATGATGTGGTAGATTTTGCTATTTACTGATGATCAAACTGGACTGTCTAAAGGAAGTAAAAGTTGAATCAAGGTTAGAGTAAGGGTCGAGTGCAGGCTTTCTGCAAACGAAACCAATCAGACAGCTACAATCTAAACTGTCTTTCTAAATTGAAGTGGATGTTACTGTTTCAGTAATGAGAAAATATGAAAGCATGGAAATGAGGTGCTGTTTGTCTCCATCTCAGGTATATTTCCACTCAGTATATCCGTGACTGTGTTGAGAAAGACGAACAGCTGGACGTAGAGGACTACAGGTTAAGCCCAGAAGATGTCCCAAATCAGTCTGCTAAACTAAACAGTAGCAGAGAAGGCTCTGCTGCATTCTCAGGAGGTATGATTTAACTTCTACTTTGTTTTTAAAAGGAGCATGCACAGTTTTCTTACATTTAGCCAGTACATTGGTTTTGTTGTAACCCAAAAATAAAAATGTCTTCAGAAGTCGTTCCGGATAAAAAGTATTTTTAACATTGACTTTTTAAACCTGCTAATGTACTTACTGTATATACTTTTTGTCATTGTCTTTTTATCATAAGGCAGGGCTGCTTACACATCTGAAGAGGATGCTGCCATCATGAAGTTTGTCAGTAAGCATAAATCAGAGGTTGGGGGAAACCGGCTCTGGCAGGAGATGGAGAAGCTGAAAGTGACCAGCCACAGCTGGCAGTCCATGAAATACCGTTACAGAGTTCGACTGTCAAAGACACAATCAGATGCTGTGGAGGAGAAAATACAAGAGGAGGAGACCGAGGCAGCAGAAGAAGAGATCAAGGTGTCATACATATGTTTACATACCTTTAAATGAGAGGCACAGGTTTGAGTAAATCTGTTACTATAGGTTGTTTGAATGGCATGTCCAACTCATCACCAAGTGGTTTTGAAGACTGGTTGTGGAGTCCAAAGATGGTGCTTACCATATTGTAAATACTGACTTAACCTAACTTTCAGTCAACCACACAACAGCAAAGAGGTTGAGTTAAGTCAGACCTTAAGCGTCCAGCCCACAGCTGTGGTACCGCCCTCCTGTCTGTCAACTCAGTCATGCCCCTTATCAAAATGTCCTTTTATTGATACAAAAACAACAACAGAAAAACAGTGTGATCATATTAGATATGTTAAGATCATGTCATGATTCACTGACTATCGTTAAAACAGTTATAAGAATTATTTTAAGTTGATATGGAATATAATTTATCATGTGTTAACTGACAACAAGGGCATTCAAAAGCATGCCTTTTTTTTTTGCTTTGATTGTGTTTAGTTGAAAACTGCAAATTAAGACAACATCTAAAATGATATTTTCCAGAGTTGAAGCATCAGCCCTGTTGTGTTAGATTCGTTTTGACAGCCTCAGAACGGGCAAGAAGCCACTGTTGATGTCACAGTTGGAGTAAAAGACAGTAAATTTTTTAATCCTTCCATAACAAATTCCCCCAAAATTGAAAGTGTAAATTGTGTTGTCTATTTTTGCATGAAATGCTGCAACAGACCTCATTCATATACTTTTTTTCCCCAAACAAAGTAAAAGTCCAACTTTGGGTTCCAGATTACTCATCCTCACGTTTTATAGATGTCACAGATGTTTCTTATCTGTCTGCCTCCAGGTGGAAGAAAATCAGGAGACAGATGTAGAGAAACCCTCCAGTGCAGAAGATGCTCCTTCAACACATTCAGCAGAGTCAGACCTGACACAGGTACACCACATTTATAGTTCATAAGATGACCATGATCACTGTAAGACTCAATTAAAGGTTGAATAATTCATGACAGCAGAGCTAAACAGAATGTGTTTGTCATCCCAACAGATAGATCCCCAGTCTGTAGCAGCTGACAGCAAACAACTAGACATTTTTGAAGCTCAGATGCCAATCTCATTGCAAGAAGAAGAAGTGAGCACACAGATAGAGGAACAACTCGCAGAGAGCACAGAACCAGAGACTGAAGAAGCTGAAACCTCCACCACCCCTCTAGAAGACTCTGTTTTAAACTCGCAGACAAATTTCCACCTATCTCTACCTGAGAGCCTAGAATCAGAAACACAAGAACAACACATAGTCAGCTTCACACAAAAAGAATGTGTGCCAGAGGACTCTCCTGCAGCTCATTCTGTGTCCCAGGATGCCTCTTGTCAGGAAAAGCCGAAAGAGAAGCGAAAGCCTGAGCCTGAGCCTGAGCCTGAACAATTACAGCGTCGATTAACACGCCGTCAGCTTCAGCTTGATGACTTATTGGGGCCTGAACCTTACGGCAAAAAACTCAGATCCTCATCTTCCTCTGTATCATCTTCTCCCCGACTCTTGAGGAAAATCAAACCAGGTGTTAGGTCTGCCTTTTGGAGAGACACGACAGCGGAGCAGCCGCCTTCTAAAAGAGCCAGAGGCAAGGGTGCTGCCGCAGTGCAAGACAGTGAGGCTGCAATGCAAGAGAGTGCAGCTGCAGAGCCAGAGAGTGAGGTTGCAATGCAAGAGAGTGAGGCTGCAGTGCAAGAGAGTGAGGCTGCAGTGCAAGAGAGTGAGGCTGCAGTGCAAGAGAGTGAGGCTGCAGTGCAAGAGAGTGCAGCTGCAGAGCCAGAGAGTGAGGTTGCAATGCAAGAGAGTGAGGCTGCAGTGCAAGAGAGTGAGGCTGCAGTGCAAGAGATTGCCGCCGTGTTGGAAGTGATTGCAGCTGCAGTGCAAGAGAGTGCAGCTGCAGTTCAAGGGAGCCGAGATGAGGAGAGTGGACCAGCTAACGTTAAGGAAACAACAAAACCAGGTTAATGCCACAGTAACTAGTGTATGACAACGAAATAATGGACAGCACACATATGTGTTAAATAGTTTGTAATCCACAGATTTCTTTTTATTTGTGTTGCAGATGCAGAATCTATTTCAGTGCCACAGAAAGAAGGAAAGAAAAAAGAAAAGAGAAAGTTGGGGATTCTTGAGGCGGCTACAAAGGAGTTTGAGGATGACAGCGAGGTAAGAGACGGCACGGATATTTGGAAAATGAAAAATATACACACAAAGGAGAGCTGTTGCGCATTAAAATCGCAGTGGAAAACCTAAAACAGAGATGATGAAGAACAGCACAGACACACACACTAAAAGTAGAAGCACATTTTTACCCTTCAATCCATCCCCAAAAGAAAATCACATCTTTTTATTTAGTATTCCTGTATTTTATGCAGTGTGTCTCTGGGATCTTAAAAAGTATTAAAAGTCATTGTGAGTAGTAATAGATCTGTGCTGGGTAAAATCCTGATAAATGTTCAGTATTACCAGACGTTAAAAGCCTATAATTAAGAAACTATTCAAATCTATAGTAGTATGGTATATGAATGTTACAGATATTTTACAGTAACAGTTAAAAACGACATTAAAGTCTTGAAATATGGTGAATAAGTCTTAAAAGGTATGTAATTTGACTAAAGAATTTCTTCATATACCTGTCATGACATACAATCTTCAAATCCTCCTCAACAGCACTGAAATAGTCCGTATTCGGTTTAGTTCATGTAAAAAGTTAAAACAGATTTACTTGATTACTGGTATTCTTCCATCCATCCATTATCTATACCTAGTCGGTGTCATGGGGGGCTGGAGCCAATCCCAGCTGTCATTGGGCGAGAAGCCTGGACATGTCCCCAGCCTATCCCAGGACCAACATGTAGAGACAAACAATCGTTCATATTTAAGCATGTTTTTGAACTGTGGGAGGAAGTCTGAATACCCATTAACATGCAAAACTCCACACAGAAAGGCTCCTGCTCAGTCTGGGATTTGAACCAGGAACCTACCTGTTATTTTTAATGGTATATCTTGCTTCCAGGCAATGCATGATTTCATTAAAGTGAGTCACTTTCTTCATTTTTATACCACCTCCAGCCCTCCACTGATTCATGCAACCACACATTGCACAGCAGACCCAATATAAGTCCATTAGGGTTCTGTGCTCAGGCTTGTGTGAGGACATTTGGATTGTGTAATTGTAGCACGTTTCTTGAGCCATCCCAGCCAAACAAGTCTGTACATGCCCCTGATTAGTAATATACCAGCAAGGGATTTGAGCTGTAGTTTTTTATTTTTATGTCATTATGTCTTGCAATGTGCTTAACTTTTTTATAAACCTTGTTATGGGATCAGAAACGATGGCACATCCACATTACTTTCACATGAAAAATAGTGAATTATCCTCTAAATATTTAAACTGTTTTGTCTCTGTCTCTCAGTCTGATGGGGATGAATCTCCAGATCTACAAAACCAAACTAAAATAGAAAAAATAAAGCCCACATCCTCAGACCCCCCTTCAAACACAGCTGCAGACCCGTCTTCCACACAGTCCCATTCTGGGAGTGTACCCGGCCTCCAGGAAGTTGTGCCAGAAACCCAAAGTCAGGCCTCCACAAGCAACTTCCCACCAGAGACTGTCTGCCCTCAACATGCAACCTCTACACCGGCAGCTCCTGTGGCCATCAATGCAACCAGCAAGCCCCACCTGTTCATATTCGACAATGAATCTCAAGAGGAAGACTCTCAGTCTATCATTAGTAAGGATAGGGTAGTTCCATCAAAAATGAAGGAAACTGTGATTAAAGGCTCTCCTTATTCGCTGACCCAGGCACAGCTGGAAGAGGACAAGCGAAGAGTCACAGAGCTGATGAAGCAGACAAACCAGGTGAGACCACAGGGAGATTTGGACTTCTTTTTTTGCTTGATGTTTCCATTAATTATCTATTATTTCTATTTTATTCGTTCAATTAAGATTTATATACAGGCGAATTGAATCAAATCAACCAAAACAAAGAAAAAGTAATAACTGTGGGTGCACATCAGCTTATGAACCATCTTTTTACATTGAGTCAAGAGTCCAACATTGATGTTAGAGTCAGCAGAGGGCAGCGTCCCCCTTTAGTGCTACAACAGTGATCCACTCCTTTAAGTCTGAGTCAAATTTAGAATTTTTTTTTTTTATTATATATATAGAGAGTGAGAGAGTGAGAGAGTGAGAGAGTGAGAGAGAGAGAGTGAGAGAGTGAGAGAGTGAGAGAGAGAGAGAGAGAGAGAGAGAAATAGTAATCCTAGCTAAGAGACTTCACAGAAAGGGCAAGTCTGCTCTATTATAGATTATTTATAGAGACCCCACATTATTCCACTGTAAGTAAGAACTTGGCAACAGTGGCAGGACAAATTTCCTTTTAACAGGCAGGAATCTTGAGCAGAGCCAGACTCAATGGTGAACAGCCGTCTGCCTTGACTGTGTTGGGCAAAGAAAGAGAGATAGAAGGACAGAGATGGACAGAGACCAACTACACAACAACTAAAAGACATAGCTACGTACATGTCTAATGATAATGGTAAAAGTATGTGTAGTTCTATTTATAACAGTGTTGTAATGATAATGTAAGGAAGAGTGATAATACTGATCTTTATAGTGGAAGTCAACAGGTCTGATACTAACACTTAAAACTATGTAAGGGATAACATACAGGTAGTTATGTGAATTACAACCCAGACAGGGTGAACAGGACCACAACACTAAGTGGAGAGGTCTTGTTCACCTTGAAGGGATAATACATTAACCTGCTTATTACCCAGCTACCAACTGAAACTCTTCACAGGTTTAAACAATATATTGATTTAAATATATTATTCATTTAAAAATATGTATTTATCTATACAGCCTTAGAAAATAGTCCATCTGACTCCATGGTTGGCAACAGCTGGTATCAGCCCACTTGCAAGAGGGATAAACCTAAAACTGAACATTTTAATTCAGTCAAGTTCAATCATCAACCTGCAGGGGTGCTGGTTCAGCTCAGTTGGCCAAGCAGGCACCCCATGTACAGTGTCTGTCGTCCTTGTTACCCTGGATGTAGGATCAATTCCTGCTCCTAACATGATTTGGTGCACATAAACACAGAAATAAACAAAAAATTTAGCCCAGGGTGTTAGCCAATCAGAATGAAGTATTAGTGACTAGTAAGAAAGCAGGGTAAGGTGTTAAAGATGATATAGAGAAGACTGATGATATTAATTATAGCAGTAAGAGTGGAGCCCTCTAAGATTCACGTTAGTGAAGTATCCTTTCCATAGCAAAGATCTCTTGCCAATCTTTCTTTCTATAATCTTTGTCCCTTCTCTTTTATCTTGGTCATTAGATGTTCCAGCATAGAAAAAACTTTGAATACTATGCCTTTTATTTAGCATAATTTCTTTGTTTATCCCTGCTTCTCTACTCTACAGTTGCCGACTGCTCTGAACTCTTTTTTTTTTTTTAATTCCAGGATTTATTCAGTGTGACCAAAGCCCTCTTGAGGACCAGTGGAGACTTCTCAGCTGCCTTAAATCTGCTTTTGAATCCGGGCTGCATTTCAGGACCCTTTTGGGATCGCCACGATGATAATCTCCTGCTCTCAGCTGATCCTGAGGTCCGACAGCAGCTGCAAGAAAAACACGGTGAGGAGGCACTTGTGAAAAGAGTCTTGTTCCTTGAGGTGGAGGGATGAAAATGAAAGAGATTAGTCTAAATAACGAAGAGAACAGAAGAACTGAAAGTCATCTAATATACTACCCAAGGCATTTCTCTGTGCTGTGATTTTTTAAAGACGTTAACCTCTCTGTCGTCTCAGTTTCTTCTGACAAATTGAAAACATAATATTGGAACATTTGGAATGAAAGATTCTTGGATAGTTTTACTTGATACATTTAAGAGAAAATCAGGTTAATGGTATAACTCTGTATGATGACAGAGTACTTCAATGTGTAAAATGTTCTTTTATAAGCTTTTTAATGTTTTTTTGTTTGTGTCCCACTGCATAAAAATGGTTGTAGGTTTAAAAATTGCAATAAAATAAACTCCTTTATATAAATCATGTTTCACAACTTATTTGAACAAATATTAATTAAATAGGTACAATTACAGATAGCAAATTAATGATTATTTTTTAGAAAATATGACCATGAATTCATGTTGAATCCTTTACCTAAATGCCTTTACTGCTCTAACTATCAGAGGAACTATTAGCTTTTACAGGCGAAATTTCTCGGAAATTTGAGATCAGATTTTGGTACATAAGTAAGTGATATTCATTTTATAGTTAACTGAAAACAATATGTGGAAAAAGATATCCACATTCTTAAACAACTAAAATAATGTCTTGAAACTATTTTGAGTGAATACCGACGTATCAATTTGAGTGTAGGGGTCATATTTTTTCCAGAAAACATATTGAACAGGTCGGAAATTCCCTGGGTTACTTCTACACCTTATTCACACATGCACCAAACTCCCGAAAACTTCCCCAAATTCTTGAACATTTTCAGAGTGAGCTGCATGTGTGAGCATTAACAGCCAGATTTTTCACCCTGATTTTAACTTGACTTTTTCTCTGCCAGCATCTTTAAAAAATTTCTACTGGAAGTCGTAGCTGATGTGTAAATGCAGCAGATAAAAGTCTGGAAATTCACTGGGAGCAAGTGCGCAACCGCATGCAATCTTCATGCACAAAATGAAGCAGCTTAATAATGCTGTTCTGTTCACTGCTGCTCATTTTTTCATTCTGTGAATACACCTGATGATATGTAGCATTGATACAAAATCAAAAACTGCCATCATAGCAGAGAAATGACTGTGTGCCATCTTGAATATCTTGCAAACATTGCACCCCATTTAACCCTAGAACACTATTGCCGAGTGATTTTCACCCAAGCAAACACATTTACATGATTTTCGTTATGTTGCGTTTGTCTGAGTGTCATGGGTCTCTAGATAGCTTCAGCATCGTCTTTGAAAGAGTGGGTGTTTCCCTATTCCAAAATCCACTTTTTCCTACAGGCACGTGTTCAGGTGATTTTCACCCTTTTTTTTCCCCGCTCTCCTGCAGCTGTTTGTGTGTCAGGGATACTGTGCCTTCACCAGGGAAGTCTCAAATGTCCCAGGTATGGGTGGACTGAACACCAAGTTTCCAGTTTCATCATTTTTTGTTTTAGAAATTTTTGGTCCCGAATTCCCAATTTTCAGTAATTTTGGAGCACTTTTATCGGTTCCACCCATGATACATTTAAAAAATTTTTTTTAGACATGGCACAGTTTAAAGTAAAAGGACACTACTCTAATTTGTCGTGTATTGTCATATTTTGATATCTTTTGATCACAAGTACTTTTTAATGGGTATATTATATAGGGTAAAAAACACCCAGCATTAGGGGTTAATATCATGTCCTGCCTCCTTAAAACCCCCTTCTGTCTGTCAGGGAAAATTTCACACCATGGGGAATGTGTGAACAAGGAACTTCCTGAAATTTTAGACAAGCTGTCCTGTTGTTTTTTTTTTCAAGAAAAATGGGAAGTTATTAAATTGATGACTCATTCTATAATCTTAACTTTATATGTGCAACAATTACATGAGGATATGTATTGCTTATTGTGGCAAACAAACTAAATGAGCACAATTAAAGCACTTAAACTACAGCAAAGACTGAGGATAAATTATCAAGGAAAACTTTTATACACATGGCACATTTACAGATAAGTTGTTAAAGCAGTGGGAACAAAGTGAACTGTAACATGATCTTTACAGTTATGATAAAGGTGTCATAATTACAAAAATAACTGGGGTAAAAATATAGAAGAGATATTATTATTTTTCTGTGGAAAGCATCAATGTAAAGAAGATACTAAGTCATGACTTGTATCCAAGTCACCATTTTATTTCATTTTCCCCCGGTATCAATTGAGTACATTCATTATTTTTTAAACAATGTTCCCCAGACCCACATGAATACATTATATCAATAGTTTAAACAAAAGAACAAAATCTAATAGATAAAAGCAATTAAATTAAAGCAGACAAATGAACCTCTCATAGTGAATTGAACAGGATGCTTCCTGTAAAACAGTTCAGTAGATTTTACCCAAGTGAGTATTGCTGCACCTTTTATCTCCTGCCATGTTTATGAAATTAAACATATCCAATTATGACATGTAACAGCACACAGGCACATAAATGAACATGTAAAACTGTATGATGACTCAACAGTTAAAACGACCACATAAACCCAGAGCTACACTGATTAAAAACCAATCATATAAAACCCTCACACATCAACCAACGTACACACAGGTCCGACACTGTAGCTCGATTTGAGTAAGAACCCGTTAAATGAAGCAAAACATACCAAGGTCTCCGGTAAGTAACAGCACACCATTTATCCCTGGATTTAAAGCAACTACATGTTTAATCGTAAGATCTCTAAAGAAGGCCTCTGATCCAGCTACATTCATTAAGGAGGGGTTTTCTACAGCTTTGTCAGGTGGATGTGGTGGAGATCTGACCTGGTTAGGAGGAAGAAAATGGCAAGTTTGTTGACATTTTTGAATTTTAATGAGGTCAACACATCTGTGGGAGTCAGGGACAAACACTGAGAGAGAGACTTGCTTGATTTTAGAGATGTTCTGATAACATTTGTCCTTCCAGATACTGATATCTTAAATATCTTTGAACAGCTCCACACTACTAACCCTGTGTGGAAGTAATATGGCTATTGTTTGTATTGCCTGCCTGTCTTTTGCATAACTACCTCTTAAGATGATTTTAACTAAAAGAGAAAATATACAGCCTTACAACACACTGTTTTATGTTTGCTATTGTTCAACATAAATCACCTGAAATCAGTTTTTCTTTGCAGCTCTTTAACAGAAAATGCCTGCAGCAGTCTTGGCATGATGTAAATAACATATTTGTGTGAGCAGCTGTTTTGAAAAGATGAAAAAAACCTGTTTGTGGAGTGCTGAATAATAAATGATGTTTTTTCTGATTAGTGTATGAACAGGTATGCCACTCTAGATACAGTGTTTGAGGCTGTATAAGGCATTTCCAGCTGTCAGAATAACTCTCCTTGATTCACATCTTTGACGTGTCTGTAGCTTTACAGTAGTCGGCTAGTTAGTGCGATGGTCAGACTGTCGAGGGCTACGAGCTTCATAAAGAAATACAATGAAACATGTGAGTCCTGCTGTTTGTGGATGTCCCAGCCCTACAATCAATAAATAAAGCTTTTGATATGATTGATATAAAGTACAGTACCAACACAAGAATGGCTCTTTGTTACTCATCAGGCTGGTTGTCATATCAATGCAAACATAAAACAACATACAGGTTCTGTGTGAGTGATACTTCACTCTTGTCTTATATCATCAGTTAGTTTGTGTTATGGGTTATCTGATCCGGTCAATGAGTGACCAAACTTGTGGAATTAGTTTAATAGTATTGCAAGTTAAGAATAAACATTGTGGCAGAGGCATACTTTTTTGGTTAACATAACATGATTAAAAAACAGTGGAAAATATATTATCTGCTTCAAATACAGTTAATGATTATGATAGACACTTGAGATTAAAAACATGGCGCGCATCTGCGTTGCAGCTATTCGGTTCAAAAAAATAAAGTTATAAAAAAACACCCATAGCTTCTTTTTCTCCACACAAACATGCTGAAATAAGAAAAAGGCCTGTGTTTTAACATTCTGCTTCTGTAAAACTTCAAGATAGAAGTAGCACTTAATCTTTAATCCAGCAAACCATACATACATAATGATACAAAGAGGTGATGAACACCTCACTTTTCTCCCCATGCGTCCGTTAGTATATACGCTCCTCCATTGAGAGCACTGACAAGAAGCAGTTTGAGACATCTCCATGTGCTGCGAAAACAGTAACGTGAACAAAAAGGCCTCTAGGGGTTCATGATCACATGCCCACAGCCCTCTATGTACAATCTGACACTTATAGCCTGATTTCAGAAGAGACAAAGCAGGAAGTGCATCTGGAACAGAGTCCCCTGCAGCCAGGGCAGCAGGAAATAAAACCACATGTACACAAAGTTTCAAAATAAGATAACATTTTCATCTTCACAGGTTATGAAACTGAAGCTTTTTAAAATGTGTCCTTTGGTTTTTCTTTAGATATCACAGGGCAATGTTTGGCTTTTGTAACTTGAAATTGATCCTTCTTTAAACATGGGGTTTAAACCTTAAAGAATCAGATTTATGTGCACAAACAAAACTGCACAAGACGAACAATGATTGTACGTCAAAATGAGATTATCATTCTCCTTGTTTCCAAGTCAGGCAAATGTGAAGGATTACAGTGAAAAAAGATACACGTCCCTTTATAAGGGGACACTGTTCCAGTTTTTACTGTTGGTGTACATGAAAAAAATAAAAGTGAAACATCCCACAATCCCAACTTTATTTCACACTAAAAGCGCACAAACAAACAGTTTTCAAAATGATACATAGAAAACACCTGCTTTGCTTGGAAGGCTATTTGTTTTGAGAGAAACGAGGAAGGGTGAGAGCCAGTCCAAAAATAAGGCCAGCGTAATTGCATAGAACTTCAGTAGTGCACTGATGCATCAAAATGCTGTGCTCCTTTCCTCCGTCAACTTTGGCAACTCCGCAGAGTTCCCTCAGAAACCACCAGAACTCCAACACTATCCGTCTCCACTCCTCGTTTTGTCTCATTGGCAGGAGACACTTAAAGCCTCGGCACTTTAATTTGGACTGCAAACACAAACAACACAGTGTTCCAACTGAGGGCCACGGGCATGTCTCAGTCTAGCTGAATTATTTCAAAGTAAAGAAATAAGTGTGTTATGTTATGATTATTATGTGGAGCACAATATGTACTATTTTTTATTCCTTTAGAAATAAAGGACTTTATTAGGGTAAGAATTTGTAGAAAATACGTCTCAGCCAAGTCGAAAACATGAGATTTTTTTTCTTCTCTCTTGAAATAATGTGAAGCTCTGGACGAGGATCCAGCAAGGCAGCAGAGAGGAAGAGAGCACAGCTCGGACCCTATTTGCACCCTTTCTCTTAGTGAAGCAAAAACGTCCCCTCACCTTTAATTTGAACAACAGAAATCGTATAAAAGCACCAGTTCTGGGTCTGCAACAGAGAGCATGACCATCAGAACTTAACAGGTCAAACACGACCGGATTAAGGTCGCTCTAACTCTCTAGCAAGGAAGAGCTCTGTGTGTGTTAGACCCCTGTGGTAACTACAGGAGGAGAGGGGACAAAGCCAGGCTGCACAGCCATCAACTAACAGGGACTTCAGCCTCTGCGTCTTTGTCCGAAATCTCGTCCTGGATCTCGTCTGTGTTCCCTGAGTCGCTGCTGGCCACAGAGCTGAAAGAGGGAGAGTTCCTGCCACCTTTTATCATCCGTCGACACGTCTCCATCTGGACGTCCAAACCCCTCTTCATGCTGCACATCTCCATGTACTCGTGCAGATGTCGGTTCATGTCGCTCTTTGCTGTGGCCAATTCCATCTAGAAGAAGAGGAAGAGTGGAAGGTGTGAGTGACTGGAGGAAATTACCAAGCAGGAGAGCAGAGGAAGGGGGCTAAGTTGAAAAGCTAGCATGTTCATGGCTTCATTGACCTTTATATGCACTCTATAAAGCGGCGCATGCCCACTGACAACTGAGCAATTAACCTTGAGATGTGCCAACCACCTGGGCTGCTTTATTTGTCTTGAATTTAGGAGTCTTCTCAAGCAAACCAGCACCCCACAATGTTTACTAAACAGTACATCAACCTTTTCTAGTACAGATGATTTTGAAGTAATGAGGGAGTAATGTTGAGCTTGGCTCGCATCATAAGACATCAAAATGTTTCTCTAATGTTTTACAACATTGCTTTGGAACCAATTTACCCACAACAATTACATTTTTTTGGGAGTAGTTCTTTCGTTACTTTGTGCATTACATTTTCTTGAGGATATTTGAGAGTGTGTCCTGTCCGCTCCACGTTTACTTGATTTTTCCAGCTATCTAGTCACACCCACATACTAAAAACCTGCCTAAGATCATAATATGCTTTAGATTTATGAAGTTTATTCCATGCACACAGATAGTAGATACCTCAATCTGTCCGATAGTCTCCTGGTACTCCTGTTCTCTGGTCTTAAATAGTGACTCCGTCTCATCGATGAGGCTGCCAAGACTTCCATCCTGGGAGTCCTTAGAGAGCACAGACAGAGGCTTCATTCATCATGCATGAGTCAAAGTCTGACACAGCACACATAGCACTGATCCACACGTGTGAGTTTAAAAACAGTACGCTGAGCACAGAGCCTTAAAAAAGCACTCAGGACTTACTGGATCAGTGGCCTCAGCGTTGCTGTCACTGGGCCCGGTATTGGTATTGGTGTTGGTGTTGGTGCAGGTTGTGGTAGCGATTGTGTACGGCATGTTGTAGTTGGTGAAGTCCTCCCACAGCAACAGAGTCTCCTCGTTCTCCTCCCATGTCAGACTGTCGCAGTCGTCATCGATTTCAAAAGTCTCGCGCCTGGCAACAAAGGAGTTATCTGAACAATGTCTGTGTAGGACAAGGACAAGGGAAACGGAAGGAAGAGGAGAGAGAGAGAGAGAGAGAGAGAGAGATAGAGAGAGAGAGAGAGAGAGAGAAAGAGAGAGGGGGAAGGAGGGAGGGAAGGAGGGAGGGAAGGAGGGAGGGAAGGAGGGAGGGAGAGAGAGAGGGGAGGAGGGAGGGAAGGAGGGAGGGAGAGGAGGAAGAAAAAGTATAACAGCTACTAGATACAGGAAAGGACACAAGCAAGGAGGAAGATGCACTTTAGACAAACACATGGAGAGGAGGAGGTCATGGAAAACAACTGCAAATATTCTCAAGAGCCACACGCAGAAAACTGTGTTAGAGTATATTCAGGGTTAGGGGTTAGAAAGAAGGCAAAAGTATAATGTTTGTGATATTGAAAACCAATTTGAAAGCCCCCAAGAAGATAAAAGTGACTTTAACAAAGCAAATTAGGCCCACAGTATAAATAGCTGCTGAGTTTTGCTGAATCAGCACACTGTGTATTAGCTGCAATACTCCACACAACCACAAGAGGGAGATAAAGGAACACACAGAGCAGGTGCATCAAAACAACACTGCAGGAAACTGTACCGAGCAGGTTAGGTTGAACTGCAGAGGATATTTGATTCACTTGAAGCAGGGAGGGTGTTACTCAGGTTTGTGTCTATGTAAGTGTGTGTGTGCGTGCGTTTGTACGTGCGTGTTTGCTTACAGCTGGTTGAGCATGCGTTTCATTTCGTCTGTGATGTTGAGCGATCCGGGGACCTCCTCTTCTGTGGAGCTGGGCTCGGCATCCATCTCTGAACTCTCCTCGTCGGACACTGCTTTGCGTTCTTTCTTCCTGCAGCACGCCACAGCACCCTGAGATACACAGGAACAAGCTTTAATACACATGTTGGAAACAATTAAGGGCAAAAACTGATTCTAACATCTAATGTTTGCAATGAGTGGTCCTACCGCATTTTAATAGTTCAGACACAATCTTTATATCTCTATTCATGAAATTTTTTACAGGACTCAAATTATTATGCATTATAATTCGGCAATACTGCTACATTCTTGACATGTTAATTTCAATTGCTCCATAAAATAAGATTCAGTAAAAATACCTTAACTAATAGTCTGCGTAGTTGCACACAGTTTACTGAATATGCCCTATTAAAGAAACCTACTTCTGTTTGAGTTGTTCCCAACCCACTGAGCCAGCCTCTTTAATAATGAGCAAGGAGCATGTCTGCTTTCCACAATCACCAGCTTTAGAAACAAATCTAAAGATAAGACACATGTATATATATATAGAGAGAGTTTCATTTATAGGTTCTGTAAAAACAAGAGGTACCACTAGAATCAGGGGCAGAGTGTAAACAATATATAAGCAGCAGCTTGATACACAGCAGGGTTATTCTTGGTCCAAAGCCAGCACTGTCTGCGCAATGTGATAGTTCTACGTGCAGCAGAGTGTGTCCACATCAGGGTTTGACTCTCCTGCATGCTTGTGTGTACATGTGCACGCACACGCAAGCCTGCATGTGTATGTTTATACGGTTGTGCGTGTCTTCGCGAAATCTCAGGCATGCATTCGCGGCCCTTCAGAAGGGTCACCCAGTACATGATCAGACGCTACACACAGACAGACACAGCAGCTCCGGTTACATCCTCAGAGTGCTGACTGGCTCATTCACAGAAGAATTCATATTTTTTCGCTTGCTAACGGTGAGACAGCAGATGATACCCACTCTCTCAGGCAGCGATCTGGCTGGGCTGACGTTGAACATCTTGGACATGTCCTCTGAGTTGCGTTGCTGAGCCACGTCGCACAGTTTGGCCGTGATGTCGATCCGCCTGCAGATGTCCATATCCACCCGCCGAGCCTTCTCCTGGATCTGTGTGTCCAGGTCTGACATTTGCTGTACGGGTAAAGAAATGTGTTATACTGACATGTGTAATCGAGACACCTTCTTAAGAGTGTGCACACAGGAAGAACATGAACGTGATCCACTGTGAGAGGGCGTCAATTGATAGATTAATGGTCATATTACATACATTTAATGCAGGAACACATTATGCTTCTTTCATATTTTGTGTTATCTATAATTCACTGTTACTGCTGCCTTTTCCAGGCAGGTGGTAGTTTTATGGGCATATTACTAACAGCACTAAAGTTAGTTGTCCAGATCTATCTATGAGTTACTGTTACTTTGTAATTATGTTCTTCTTCAAGAGGATTTCATTGATAAATTAAACAGATTAAAGAGATTATCATAACCCATTGAGCTATGAGAACTTAATAGTTGCACAATCAGTTTGTAGATTAACTTTCAGTTTGGATAATATTTGATCGGGCAGATATGGGTCATATGTAAAGAAGACATATATATATATATATATATATATGTATATGTATTCTTTCTAGTACATTTCACGTTTGAACAAAGGGAGGATTTTTTTAATGAGCAGTGACAATACAATCAACACACCAAAAGCACACACCACGAAATACAGGATGTCTAGCCACAACTAAATCAAACGTTATATTGATCAATCTACGCCTCCTACGAGATCCACTACTTCTACGTCACTCACCTGTCTCTGGAGTCACACATCAGGGAAAAAGTAAAGCACAGAAAATAATGTAAAATAAATAAATCTGCAGGTGCCAAAGGTGGAGATAAGCAGAAAAAAGCAATAAAGTGTTCCAAAATAAACAACAACATCTGACTATATTTATTCCTGAGCAAGCACAAGCTGTGACTGAGCCCCCTGCAGTATATTACAGCTGTATATCACCCTGAAACAGGCCTGCCAGGGAACAATACGGGACTGTACAGAACAGGAAGTGGTCCTGATCTACGGCTGCTTTTTGAGCTATTTTCAATGCAGGATTGTTTTTGAGGAGTTCAGGCATTATATATTTTTTCTGACTCCAGAAATGGGAGGAAGGAAGAATGAGGAAAGGGTCTGTTTTAAGTTTTATACTATAGAGCAGTATGAATGAGTCTTTTATCAGACCAGTGCAGGAAAGCAGTTGTTCATTCTTCAAACACTACAGCTGGAAAGCTTATTGGATTGCTTTGAGAATGGGAGTTAACGCAGCACTTTTTTAAATAGAGTGAGAGCTTTGTCAGACTTGAGGAAGTGGTGGTGACGTCAACATAAGCTCTGAACAAATACTTACATCACTCATCAGACTCTTAAAGACCACCAGCTCAGCCTTTAGTCGGTCCACCTTCTCGCTTAGCTCGGCCCGGACCTCAGATGACTCCTCGGCACCCTGAGTGAACAGCACAGTGAAGAAATTAAAATAATACACATACATAACAGATAAACAAAGACACTACGGAATATCATATTATCTCTAGCCACAACAAACTCTGCTCAATAAAGTTTGTGAAATTAACTTGTAGAAAAAAGTTTAATAACCAGTTGTATTTGGGAGCGGCAAACTTTGTCTCAAACGATGAAGCCAATGCGGAAGTGCTATAATCTGCAATACATCGAAAATCCGCTTGAGGCTGGCTGCAGAAACACCGGAAACCACATTGATATGAATGGGAAAAAGACGATATTTTTAGCATTAATAAACATGTTTACAGCCTGGTTCAAAAACCGGCTTGGCCCTACAAAGCTAATCTCTCTAATGGCACACACTGTAAGGGGGGTGAATTTTTTTCTAACGTGACGGTTCAGAAGATATTAAGATTACGAGTTTTGCCCAAATCAGGACATGACTGACGTGACTCCCGGTCGGGAACACACAGCCATTGGCTAAGAGGCTCACACTACGTCACGCTCTGCCTAGTTGAGTTCCGCATTACCAATATGGCTGCCGCCGTCGATTTGCTTCAAAACAGCTCTCAGGAACAGATGGGTGATGTCACGGATACTACGTCTATATTTTATACAGTCTATGGATTTAACTCAAAGAAAGAACATGAATAACAAACTTAATTCTTCCTCATAAATCAAAATACACTTCTAAAGCATAATACTTGATTCAGTCTTCCAAAAATATCACAGCCTCCGCATCTGCAGAACAAGACAAAAGTTTGACTTTTTACATGTATTGAGTTTTTTTGGGAATTTAACATCTATTTTTGGTCTAAAAATAACCTTCTAAACGTACTTATTTTACCTTTCTCTTGTGAAATTTAGGAAAACTACCATATCTTTACCGCTTTGAAAATACTATGTATTCTAAGAAAGACCCACTAAAAGGATATAGATATAAAATGTGCAATCTTTGGCACTGGTCTAGCTCAGCAATTAAAACACTCTCCATATAGTCCTCTACATACAGATTAAAAAACATGCAGGCTCCCAACTCCCAGTCTTGACCTTCTGCTGCATGCCGTCCCCAACTCCCTATGCCCCAAGTTTTAACTTACTAGATAGACATTTTACAAAGACTACAAGAAGACTCATCCTGTTGTCTTTATTCTTCCATTAGAAGAGTGTGAGTTTTACATCTGAATTGAATCAGCACAACGTAACAGCCATTTGGCTCTGAGCCCTCAACAATAAATGGCTGTTTGCACTGAATTTACTATCTGTGAACAGATTTCCAGCTCTTCCACGCACAGCGTCATCAGCCTGTGTGCTCTAAAAGGTTAAAGCCCCCGGGGGACCACACTCCACCTCTCTATATGGGTTTTTGCTGACCCAGAATCTAAAACAAAACACGCGTGCCCTCAGCAATCGATGGTGCTAAAGCACAGATAGGGAACGGTGCTGCCTTGACAAGACAAGACTAACAGCAGCTGGGGCGGTGCATGTTGTTGTGATACAGCCTCCAGGTGTGACACTTGAAATTGATTCTGCATCTACATCTATTTCCTGAATAGGAACATAATGATAGCTGGCTGGTGATATTTGATGTTAGTATCTATATCCAGGCCAACAGACTCTTCCTGATGGGTTTGTAATATGGTTTTTCTAATCTGACACACATCCTGCTGGCTGTAGCTGTTTTTGTTCCAGTTTTGCTGAATCCATAAAACACCACCAGGAATTGACCTATATATAAATGTTTATGCATGTGCTGTACTAGCAGTTTTCAAAATGTACGTGCAGACATTTTTGCCACAGATATTACTGTGCCTCTTGTCTGCATGTGGTAAATGACCTTTGGCAAGATTTCAAAAATACATGCATGAGACTGTTGGTTGAAATATATTATACTGTTTATGTTTTCCAACCTGCTGAAGGGATTCCACCTTGGACTCCAGCTGCTCTCGCTTGGATACCTCCTCCTCCCATCTGAAACACAGAGCACATAGGTAGGTCAGTAATGGCTAAAGCTGGCCCCCTGTGGGCCAACAGGTAGGTTAATGCTACTTTTGTGGAGATAATGCCCCCATCTCTGATTACAAAATGCCCTTGACAGTTCGGCTTCACACCCACTCCCCCTCCCGTTTTCAGTGTTCTGTTCCCTTCCTTCTTTGTGCAGCCTTTTATCTTTACAACCCCACTGCCTCAATGAAAAACTATTGAATGGAGTCCCATCATTCTCCAAGCACAGCAAACATTACTCACAAATTGCCTTTGAGTGACTGCAGAGGGACATTGAGCTCTAACACACCAAAAGGGTGGGGTATCTGTGTGCTGCAGCTTGAATTCCTTCATGCGAACTGCTTCATCCCTCATGCCGTCTCAGGAGGAGTGAGGAATATGTTTGCAAAATTTCACTAGCAGAAACCTTTATGGACAGTATTAACAGAGATAAAACTTACACAGATTGACCGTAACATGTGCTGATACCACCAACTCAGAAGTAAAAACCACAAAAACCTATACTTATAATCTTAAGGTATAATGTGTATTTTATTATTATCATTCTAGTAAAGAAATCAGCTGTGCAGATAGTCACACTAAAGGTGCATTTCTCCCAAGAGTTCAGGGGTCTTTTAGCTCCCAGAAATACTTTCCCCGGAACTAAAATATTCCTGTGCCCCCCATTGTTGTCTGCGTTTCGGGCTGAAGTCCCGGGTAGATTGTGAGAATCAGGCCAGTGACGTATGGAGAAAAAAAATGATATTAAATAATATTTTGAAATCTTAATAAAAAACTAAACTAATATGCATTCCCAGGAACTCCCTCTGTGTTTCAACAACTGTTTAAACTCCAAAAACACCGTAACGGTTAACCAAAAGTCCCAGGACCTTTGAAAAGTACTACCCCCAAGCAGGGGCTTTTCAGGGGGGGGGAGATAATCTACCCCTGAACTAAATATAGACCCTGATTCCTCCGGTCAAAACGCACGTAGTTCTGGGGTAAAGTCCCTAGTTCCAGGGTAAAGTTCCTGCAGTCGAAAAACACCTTAAACCAATAAAGAAAAGCTTGTCCTACAGCCATGCTAACAGCTCTTTAAAGATGTACTTCAGAATGGTGCTTCTTTAAGCTAATGTTAACATGCTAACATGTGAACAATGACAGTGCCTAAATGCAAACATTACAGATGTAAGATGTTCACTGTACAAGATTCTAGACCAGAGTGATAGCTACTAGCTTAGGTGAGGCTGTTATTGTTTTTTGTATTTTTGAGTACTTTTACCACAGAGTATTTGACAAACTGACTGAATGTTTAATGAGGCAAAGTTAAGGGATCACTAAAGGGTTCAAATTTCCTTCTATATGGGATATGAATGAGGGTACCAAATTTCCTAACATTTACTATTGATCCAATTTTTTACAGTTTATGGTCTGGACACAAGTCAGACCAACTAGCATGGCTACTGCTGCCAGCATCACTAAAATTGAAGGACCTGCCTCACCCCCACGTTGGCTTCCAGCTATAATTACCAACGCATTCACCTCTCTTTACCTCTCCTGACAGGTCATATTTTTAATCTGCACCATGGTAGTTACAGATGTACAAAAACAAAATCAGTATCCTCTAGAATTGTCTTGCAGTATATTTCAACATAAGGCACAGATCTCTCAGATCATTCTGCATAAGTCAGTTCGGCATACTGCTAATACACACTTATCTTGTTCTCAGAGATATGAGACAGCAGGCATGCTGAGTCACGGATGCTTCCCAAAAGAGGGTTTGAGGTTCAGAATGAATAAAGAGCTCATTCAGTGAGATGAAGTAACCGCAAAGTGTCAGACACTCGTGATGATGAGCTGCTGTGGGCCACATGGATGAGACTGGAGCAGAATTTGAGAGGGGGTGTTCTGTATGTGTATAAGAGAAGAAACAGTGCTAAGATTTGTGAGACTAGTGTCTCACTATAAATGTTTACAGGAAACAGAAAGCTAACATCTGACGACCACTGTTAAAGCCGGGGATGTTGCTGCACGTACAGCCTTTGCCATGGAGAAACGTAAACACAGCTAGAAGTATCACAACATGTGTCGCCAGAGATTCACTTTCTCTGGCTTTGTCTTTCTTGTCTCCATTCAGGTCCCACTGAATACACACTGTCTAATTAGAGAGAAGTATTGCTAGGCAGGGTGTGCCAGCTCCCTCTGTGATTGAGGCCTTGTTTTCTAAAAAAAATGCTGGCATTACTGCTCTACTGTGTCCACAACACTCAGGCTGTCTGCCGCAGGACTCTGGCTAAGGTCGCAGGAGTTCACAGCTGCATCACATCCTCTGCAGACACAAATCTGTGTGTCACAGAATCTGCATCACTTGTGTTGTCACTTCCTGAAGAAACCACTGCGCTTCTTTCTCTTTAACACTGCTGGTGATAACTGGAGAACGTGATTAAATTGACATCCTGATGGAGGGATAACTTTCTGTGTCGACAATGTGTCAAGAGTGCTTATATCAAGCATCAAAGATAATAGACTCATTGACAGGACTTAGCAGCAGCTGCTTGCAACATGTTATTTTTGAGCAGCTGCAATCCATAATAGTCAACTTGAAAACCACTCACTGCTCTCAAGCATCCAGATCAAAATATCTTATCCAAACAAATATGACACTACTGCATACTAAAGGTACGTCATCAACGCTGCTATAGCCAGACTCCAGACGGACCACCAGAGTGCCCTCTTCCTGATCTTGGGGGACTTCAACCATGTATTTTCTACATAGCTTATTATATCTTCTGTACATACTTTAATCATTATTTTCATTGTATTTGTATTTATATCTTATTAATTACTTTCTTCTATTAATAATATTATTTGATATTCTTACTTATTGTGTATAGGAGCAACTGTAATGACTGAATTTCCCCTGGGTTATTAAAGTATTTCTGATTCTGATTCTGATTCACTGGCCTCTCAAATCAGAGCTGAGGTTCATATTTTCCTGTACCTGTGTATCAACTGAGTCAGATGAACACACCCAAAGTCTCCTTACAAGGACAAAGGCAGCAGGAGGGTTGGGGCCTGTGTCAGCTCAGAGACATCTGTTTACAGCCAAATGAATCCTCGGCAATCTTGCTCTAATAAATCTCAAACTGTGATGTTACACATGTGCTAGTCCCGCCAAGGCCAACGGAAATTGCTGCAATAAACTGAGGAATCTCTTCTACCATTTATGGGGCAATCAAAATTAATAGGACCGGAGAACAAAATTGAACTATGGGCATTTTTAAGTAACATTTCTTGTGATGAAACATAAACTATTACATTATCTGCGTAAAGGGCTAATTCATATTTTCTCTTCCAACCTGTATTCCTTTTATATCTACATTTTTCTCGCTTTGGCTGGCAATCATCCATATTTGGGGCAAATACTAAGGGTTCATTTTTAGCTTTGCTTTTGTTTTAGTTCAAAGTTTGGAGAGTGGGACATTCTTCAGCATTTTTGTTCTTCTATCAGTTTTGCATGGTACACAACTGAGTCAACATTTTGAAATGGAATAAATGAGGGGGAAAAAATGATGCAAAAAATAAATCCCATCTAGATATTCTCTGGTTTACATAAGCAGTGGTTTTGGGCGCTGTTGGCTTGGTGTTCTGGAATCGCGCCCCATGTACAGAGGCTTTAGCCCTCGTTGCGAAGGTCGCAGGTTCGATTCGGGCCTCGACCATTTGCTGCATGCCCTCCCCAATTCTCTGCTTCCCACATATCCTGTCTATCTTCAGCTGTCCTGTCCATTAAAAAAATTTGAAAATGCCCCCCCCTAAAAAAAAATTAAAAATAAAAAGCAGTGGTTTAAGAGGATATTACAGTGTGACACTGGGGGATTAGCAGCATGTGTCTCACATTCAACACAGACTTTCTCATACAACTTTTCTAAGTTGAACAATAGCATTCCTGCTGCGCCTGCCAGCTTACACTCCCTGCCTTGTTTGGTATGTCTGGGAGTTACGTTTGCACGCAAGCTGCTTTTATGATTTCCCATCACTCTGTCTGCATATACACAGCATGCACACAACCAAATCTGATGCACTCATGTTCTTGTGTTGATACTTTTTTGATGACAGTGCTCATGATGACAGTTTCATGGCAGCCTTAATGATTTAATCTTGAAGGTTGATTTATCGCCGCCTGAATTAGAAAGAATTATGAAAGATTATAACTCCGAGGTGATGAAATTATAAACAATTATCTTAGTGATCAAAAGTTGTATGTTGTTGTGAGCATTGTACTGCTTGGCAACCAGCGGTAAATTCCAAAGGAGCACGGGGGAAAACTCAGAGGTGTGGTTGCGTATCATTCCTGAAAGCCTCTGTTACTCATAGCAAATAAAAGTTTGAGTCTGACAACACCCTGTTTGAAATATATGATGTTCCGGAGAGTGTTACATATTACTGATTGGAATCGCTCTGTAACCATCTGGTTACAAGCTTTAACACTGATCCCAGGTATTAGAACAGCTTATCCCTCCTGGTGACGATAAAACTTTGTAATTAAATCATTCCATTCAATTTCCTTTCTCAGCTCCTTCTTTTGAAGAAGTTTCTGGTCTTAAGATGTACCTGT